>NC_059229.1:4334910-4598187 GCF_020615455.1 Coregonus clupeaformis
CTGTCTTTGAGTTAGAGTTGAGAAATTATTGTCCTGTGGAGGGGAGTGGGTTAGATTGTAGATACTAGTTTGTATCTGTTTTGTACTGTGAGCAGCCATACCAAGAGTGATTACTCATCCTTTGGGACAATGCTTATTCAGCTATATATTGGCCATGAAATTCATTCTCTATTTGGTTATGAACTGGGAAGTGTAACTTCTCTCACTGACTGGTTTACACCAGGTCATCTTTAACCAATGAAAACCATGAGAAACTGCTAGCAAACAGAACCGTCAAGGACCAAGTCTAATCACTGTCTTATTGAATCCAGGCCTCACTCATTAACTCACCCACACTGACTCCACATAATCGCAATCTCAATCTGCGTCTTTACACTGGTTCAATTGCCTTCTATCTGCCCCATGGCAGGAAATGCCAATCTAGCGAGTGGGAATCAGTGTGTGTGTGAGAAAGAGTCCTTAGATCCCCCATAGCCCCAGTGAGCCCCACTCACGCATCCCCTCTCCCCCAGCATTTGGACACCATCAGTGGAGAATCTGGGGATGGGGATTGGGAAAGGGCTGGAGCATGTGGCTGCCATCGGGAGCAGAGAGAATCGGGTGATTGGATCAAATCAAGGTCCCTCAATCAGGCAGAGTGTGGTGTGAGTGTGAGTGTGAGGTGAGTGTGAGTGTGAGTGTGTGTGTGAGTGTGAGTGTGAGTGTGAGTGTGTCATAGGCCCCTAGATTAGCAGCTGCTATATGTGTCGTAGCAGGGGAAGCAGTAGTTTTATTTAGGATGGTGACACTTTTTAGAACATTGCAGATAGAAATGAATATGTAGAGCTTATTGATTCCTTAATGTAAGTGATCCCCAGGCCAGCAGGTCTGGTTGTAGGAGCAGGGCAGTAGACCAATGAGAAGGACAGGCCTGTCTGTCTGACAGAGAATAAGGAACTGCACTGCGTAGCGCTGAGATGAGGTCATAGATTGTGGCTGCAGCGATGAATCGGGCACACTGTTTTTTTATTTTCTCTCTCTCCCTCGCTCCCCTTTTTCTGTGAAAAGTGGATTCTTTACTGCATCATCAGCTCTTCCTGTATGTTTAGGAAGGCGGTCTAAAAGTGTGTGTGTGTGCGATTATGCCTGTGTGTGTATCATCGGCCCCCCGAGGCCCTTCCCCAGATGTGCAGAAGACACTCTCCTACAGAGGGAACCTCCTGATCTCTCCTCTCCTCCTCCTCCTTTCTTCTTCCTCTCCATTGACCCTCAGCCCTTTCACTACCTCCTCCTCTCTTATATCTCTCTCTTCTCTTCCCCCTCATCTTTTACCTCCTTCTGACTGTTCCTTCTCCGCCCCATATGCAGGTCTTTACTAGTGGCCCGATGTGTGCTGGTCCAGTCCTTGACTCTTATGTAACAAAATGTAGCGTGTTTGTAGTCACGCGTTTGGCCATAGGTCATGTACTAAAGTGACGGCTTACATTTCATGTGAATCCTTAGGCTCACCATGCAATGTCCATCACCGTGTAGCCTACAGCTTTTTTGGGGCTTGTGTGTTTGGTGTGTTTGGTCTTGCATGGGTGCTTCTGTGTACGTGGCTGTCTGTGTTTCATGCCCATCTGCCCTACTACACAACGTGTGTGTGTGTGTGTGTGTGTGCCTATGTTTACAGGATGTACGGTCATGCGAGAGGAATCTGCTCTGGATAACAGCCTTCCTCCCTAGGCTGGGTGGTGTGTGTGTGTTTCTGCATATGAGTGTGTTTGTGTGTGTGTGCATGCCCATTTGTGTGTGTGCACGCGCATGTCCGTGGTGTGTGTGTGTGTGTGTGCGGTGTATGGCTGACTCCAATTATTCGACTGGTCGATTGTTTGGTCGATAGGCTGTTGGTCGACAGAGATTTTTTTTTTTGTCGAGCAGTAGAAAATATAGATATATTTTTCTTATGGCACACGAGACACCTGTCTTATTTGCGCTCATTTCAGTGAGCTAATCCATTACGGAGGCCTTGGGGATGGCACAGTCCAAGAAGAAGGGGAGTGTGGCTGCACAATGCACGTCTCTCTCCAGAATGCGCTCTCTCCTGTCAATTTGTTCACATTCATTGTTTCATAACTTAATTGTGTGAATTGTTTGCGTTTCATTGTTAGTGTCTTTCAATTCCCCATTACATACAGTTGAAGTCGGAAGTCATTAAAACTTGTTTTTCAACCACTCCACAAATTTCTTGTTAACAAACTATAGTTTTGGCAAGTTGGTTAGGACATCTACTTTGTGCATGACACAAGTCATTTTTCCAACAATTGTTTACAGACAGATTATTTCACTTATAATTCACTGTAATCACAATTCCAGTGGGTCAGAAGTTTACATACACTAAGTTGACTGTGCCTTTAAACAGCTTGGAAAATTCCAGAAAATGATGTCATGGCTTTAGAAGATTCTGATAGGCTAATTGACATCATTTGAGTCAATTGGAGGTGTACATGTGGATGTATTTCAAGGCCTACCTTCAAACTCAGTGCCTCTTTGCTTGACATCATGGGAAAATCAAAAGAAATCAGCCAAGACCTCAGAAAATAAATTGCAGACCTCCACAAGTCTGGTTCATCCTTGGGAGCAATTTCCAAATGCCTGAAGGTACCACGTTCATCTGTACAACCAATAGTATGCAAGTCTAAACACCATGGGACCACGCAGCCGTCATACCGCTCAGGAAGGAGACGCGTTCTGTCTCCTAGAGATGAACGTACTTTGGTGCGAAAAGTGCAAATCAATCCCAGAACAACAGCAAAGGACCTTGTGAAGATGCTGGAGGAATCAGGTACAAAAGTATCTATATCCACAGTAAAACAAGTCCTATATCGACATAACCTGAAAGGCCGCTCAGCAAGGAAGAAGCTACTGCTCCAAAACCGCCATAAAAAAGCCAGACTATGGTTTGCAACTGCACATGGGGACATTGATCGTACTTTTTGGAGAAATGTCCTCTGGTCTGATGAAACAAAAATAGAACTGTTTGGTCATAATGACCATTGTTATGTTTGGAGGAAAAAGGGGGTTGCTTGCAAGCCGAAGAACACCATTCCAACTGTGAAGCACGGGGGTGGCAGCATCATGCTGTGGGGGTGCTTTGCTACAGGAGGGACTGGTGCACTTCACAAAATAGATGGCATCATGAGGAAGGAAAATTATGTGGATATATTGAAGCAACATCTCAAGACATCAGTCAGGAAGTTAAAGCTTGGTCACAAATGGGTCTTCCAAATGGACAATGACCCTAAGCTTACTTCCAAAGTTGTGGCAAAATGGCTTAAGGACAACAAAGTCAAGGTATTGGAGTGGCCATCACAAAGCCCTGACCTCAATCCTATAGAAAATGTGTGGGCAGAACTGAAAAAGCGTGTGCGAGCAAGGAGACCTACAAACCTGACTCAGTTACACCAGCTCTGTCAGGAGGAATGGGCCAAAATTCACCCAACTTATTGTGGGAAGCTTGTGGAAGGCTACCCGAAAAATTTGACCCAAGTTAAACAATTTAAAGGCAATGCTACCAAATACTAATTGAGTGTATGTAAACGTCTGACCCACTGGGAATGTAATGAAATAAATAAAAGCTCAAATAAATCATTCTCTCTACTATTATTCTGACATTTCACATTCTTAAAATAAAGTGGTGATCCTATCTGACCTAAGACAGGGAATTTCTACTAGGATTAAATGTCAGGAATTGTGAAAAACTGAGTTTAAATGTATTTGGCTACAGTTGAACTTCCGACTTCAACTGTATATCACCAGTAGTACATTTACCGTTAATTCCTATCATTTCTAATCTAAAATGTTTGTTTGGTTACGGTAATGTCTGTTAATGCATTCAATATATTATTATTCCAGTCTTTTACCGTTCTCATTGTAGGAGTGGACACGTTGTTTGCAGAGCACTTAACCTATGCTACACTTGTAAGAAACACTTTCATTCCATTTAAGAGTTCTGTCAATGTTGAGTATGGACGCGCACCTTATTACGCATAGAAGTAAACTTATAGGCTTCTCAAAGTAAAGTTTTCTTCACCTCAAACAGTGAGGAAACAAAGTCTGTTTTTACATCCATTGAGAATGACAATAATTCCTCAATGTATTTTAAAAATCTTTCCAGCTCTGTCCCTTTTGAAAACCACTCAGGGTGAAAGAGAAAATGTCATGCTCTGATACAGTGGAAACTTCATAAAATAGGCCTACTTGATTACTTCTTATCCCTTGCGCAAATAGCCTACAGCTGAGGGCCCAGAATAATTTATACAATGTTGCAAGGTGCTTCAGGCCAGACCCAAGTTAATAGTTGATACAATGTTTCAAGTTCGTTGCAGACAGGCCTTTTTAGGTTTGTATTATTTTAATTTAGATTTGGATAGAATTTTGATTAACCACATGACAATGATTTTGAGATACGAAGACGTTATTATAAATGAAATGAAACTGTTCCACGAAAATGTGCATATGAAAACCATAACTGGCATGCAGATCAGTAGAAATGGTAAGATAAATTGGCATTCCAAGTGAGAAAGTTTGCCTACTCCTCGTGCAGCCTATTACCGGCAATTTCAGGAGAGTAATGTCAGAATCTGCGAAAGGCAGCAGGAGCGGGGGTTGGATGGCCGGACAGGTTAAGGTTTTCTTCTTCTGGTTTCTTGATCTCTGGCTCCCTCTTGAGTCATATGTGTCTTATTTCATCAAACAGTGAGCTTAAAGCACCAGACAAGCTCAATGACCTCTCTCTACAGATAGACGCTGGAGCTGGTCTCCCTCCTCTCTCTACAGATAGACACTGGAGCTGGTCTCTCTCCTCTCTCTACAGATAGACACTGGAGCTGGTCTCTCTCTCCTCCATTAGGTCTCAGCATGCAGCCACTACAGTACAACCCTGTTGAGGCTTATAGTAAACCAACGTTGAATCAGAGCTGGTTTACCGTAGCACCACTGTTTAAATGCTGTACACATATCACAAATCAAAAAGTGTGACACCAAAAGATACTGCTGTCTTGTTAGTTGTCTGAGTGTCACAAATAAGAAGTCACAGATTCTCACGTGTGCATATATGTGTTTCTGTGTGTGTGTTTGTGCGCGTGGCCGCGTGCGTGCCTGCTTGCATATGTCTGTGTGTGAGAGACCACAGTGCTTTTGGGCTCAGGCCAAGGGTCTGACTCTATCTTGCCTGACCAGCTGAGCACTGACTAGTTCCAGGGTAGACTGGGTTAGTGCTGCCATTTGACTGCCCTAAAGAGTTCTCCTTAATTAAAACATGTCATAAGCAGTCATTGCGTTCTACTAACTTTGTTATTGCTCAACAGCTTTAACGGAAAAGGGAAGGGTGTTTTTTTATGTTGCTAGTCTTGACCCTGATTTTCTCTGCTTCAAATGTCTGAGGACTGAGCAGCATAAGACACACACACACACATGCTAAAACACACACATACGCACACACACACACGCTAAAACACACACACACACACACATGCTAAAACACACACACGCACAGAGTGCAGGATGAGGCAGAATCAGCCAGGGGCCTTAAAGCCGGGCCTCTATTTTTGACAGACTTACGTAACATTGAAAAACACCATGTGGATGTAATTTGGCTTCTTCCTTATGACTGAGTTCCTCTTTAATTCAGCATCAAAAAGGTGAGAATTTATCCAGAGTAGCTTTGATCTGTTTCTTTGTGTGACCTTTAGTAACCACACAGTGTGTGTTTGTGTGAGAGAGCATGCATGGACACACCAACGCACACATATGGACACACAAACACAAATCCACAAATCCACACACCCCTATCCCTCCATCCAGTCCCTCTACTCCCCCACACAGACATATGGCTATATGACATGAGCAGTGGGGGAGTGAGGAGAGCCAGAGGCAGGAGGTGCAGCAGAGGGGGAAGAGACATACAACTCCACAGAGATGGTTTGGGTTAGAAGGGATCCTAGATAACAGGTTTCTTTTAAAAGGGCTATGTAGTTACACATAACTCCACTGCTCATCCATGACTGTCTCATTCCCACTAGGATCAGGTGTGTGTGTGTGTGTAGAGTGGGGTGTTTGTGTGTGTGTGTGTGCCACAAAACTCTGTAATCTATTGGCCATGGGGCACCCTTTCATGACTGGTTCCAACTTCCTTGGGTCACTCATACAGTAGATTGAGCTATTTAAAAACAGGATCTTACAAGACAGAGTGGAAATCCCAGAGAAGTTTATTATGAATGGGTGTGAACTCACTTCTGATCACACTCTTTGGCAGAGAGACTGTTATTCCAGTGCAAAGTTTGGCTCAATTTTATGCTTTTGACAGCGTATGACAAACCCCCGTCGACACGTACATCATCCCCAGCCCCGTCTCTTGTATCATCATCTCACCTCAGATAAAGCCGGGCGTTTGTCATCAGGGCGAGCCAAGAGAAACAACTTGCCGTATCGCAACTGTAGCATATCACTGTCCTCACCCAGCCGCGGTTCCTGTAGACTAAACTAAAACAGCCCAGGACAGGTCACATTCATCTGAAAGAGCCAAAGGGTTTGTCTCCAGTCATGTTTACGCTAAAGCTATCTAGATAGCTAAGTCGCTAACTCTGGCTAGCTAAAGTCGCTTACTCTGCAGTATCTAGGAAGGGATCGGATGTCCCTTTTGAGAACAAATGGAAAGGGAAGTGGAGAGCTTGTAACTTGGACCGCCCTCTCCCTTTCACTCACACTCACACTCTCACACACACACGGGTGTGTTTGTTTGTCCGTTTTCTCGCCCAAACGGCGGCTCGCTAAGTGACCTCTCCGGAGAGCAAGGTGGAGGGTCAGAGGTCAGAGTGTGTCCTGCTCTCCCGGCATTAGGGGAGGGGTTGGAAATGGAGTGGGGTTAGGGGTGGGCACTATGGAATGCTCCAGGTCTGTTAAGTGACTCCAGTGTTTGTTTTTCCTGATTAAACCCCAGTCAATAGAACTGGAGCTACTCTGGGAGGATAGAATACACAGTCTCTGATCAGGAAATGTTAAAGTTCCTATATATCTCTGATACTGTTTTGAGAGTATTCTTCATCCGCTTACCCAATGTTTACATTGTAACCATGGCGTCTTAGGATGGTGTCGAAGGTCCCTACACATACAGTATCAGATAGGGAATTCGTGTGTGTGAGAGAGAGTGTGATTGGGGGCCATTGAATAGAGGTAGCGGGGTGCTTGAGTACCAGGACCCTTCTAGTGTCCTAGTGGTGGAGAATCAGTCACATGGGTCGACTGGTCAAGGCAGGAGGGAGAAGAAAAACAAAATAACAAAAGAGAGCGAGAGAACTTCTATATGATCAGCACATGGCCACACAGTACTAACGCTATCATGGCAGATTGAAGACATTAGAACTACAGAAGGAGGGAGGGAGAGAGGCAGAGAGGGGGAGGGAGAGAGAGAGGGGTGACTAAGTCAGAGAGACAGAGAAAGGGGAAGTCTCTAGCAAAAAAGGGAGGTAGAGAGAGAAAAAAGACAGACGTTACATGTGGCTATCTGAGGCTGCGAGTGAGTAATGGAGCGAGACAGAATAGCCGGTAAGTTCTGGGCTCTCAAAAGTTTTTTTTTTTGTTGCATAGTTTGGAGTCTTTTTCAATGAAGAATAGCTGCTTAATTCTCTCTTTTCTAACTCACTTGGTAACTTTAAAGTTTGCTTCCTCGCCTGTGTAGAGGAAGCCACGAGTCATTCGGGGTTCTGTTTGCTGAGTCGGGCAGTACAGTAGGCGCTGGGGCACTCTGTCTGTCTAGTCTGCTTGCCTCACTACTGTTTGAAAGAGTTTAGAACTAACGAATTCATCTTGCTAGTAAATTCCACAAGTTTATGATCATCTGCTCTAATGATGATTTCAGTCTTTTCACTTCGGACACTTTTTTGTTTTTAAATTCTCTCCATTTAAGGGTTGAGTTGTAACAGTTTACTGTTGCTTCAGCTGGTAATCTTTGTCTCTCTTTCTGGCACTGTCAGCTGTGAGATACTGTACGGTTGCCTTTACTGAGTGTGCTTGTCTGCATGAGTGTGCGTGAGAGTGAGTGGGCATCATGTGAAGAAGTGTCAGATATATAACTACTATTTAAATCCTTAAGCCCCATGACTACAAGGTATCCTGGACACTACTATGGAAAGATATGTGTAAAAGCCACAAACCAAATATGCAATTTGTGACTGAGGCATTGCAGTAGGATTGCATTGGATATGATGGGATAATGATTCACTACAGCTGACCCTGATGTGGGAGCCAGGCTATAGACATGATTAACTCTGAATAATGTCATAGCCATGCATACGAGGGAGTTTATGCTTGGTTTCAGTCATCTGGATTAACTATGATGATGGGAAAGTCTATTTTTAGTTATGGGATGAGGCATGAGCTATTGTCTCATGTCGTCGCTAATATGCTTTTTTTGCGGTTGTGGCCTCCGCTAGCGTATTTTCAGGAAAGCCTAGTATGTCCCACACAATGTGTCCTGTCAGAATGCGTGTCTTGTCATTCTGTATCCTCCCCGCTGTTGCTCTGAGCTTCAGGGTTGATATTCCTCCACTTCCCCTGTTAATGTCACTCTCTCTGTTTACACATAGGAGATAGCCTCAGTCATAGCACTATCTCTGATCCATAGACCTGCCTAATCAAATCTTTCATTGGTATTTTGATGGGTGTTGCGTGTAGAAGGGGAGGGCTTCTTAACTGGCCTATATGGGCTCAGTCTGGATTAAGATGATAAGGCTAATCCAACAGGCTTGTGGAGATTAGCGTCGGATATCAAACTGAGCGTCACTCTGAAAATTAGCCTTCATGAGATGGCTCCACTTCAGCTCAGAACGCATTTGATCTGCTGTGCACTCACTGTATAGTTCTAGATTAGACCACATGGAGGCAGTGTTGCTATGTGAGTTTTCCTGTCTCTCTCTGCAGGCAGTCAGTGGAGTGCACCACCATTTCACTGAGTTCTGTGAAAAGTTCCATGTGGATGATTCATATTTTGCAGACAGGGATTTCTTTCTTGTGTGAGTTGGAAGAATTTAGCAAAGTCGGACGTTGGTGGGGGTGCGGAGGTTGTTCAACAGCTCAAGCGTTTGGTGGCAGCAGTTGCCTTTCACCCAGGAAGCCCTGGGCTGAGCAACTTCCTGTTTCTGCTCAACTCTTAATTTTTTTATGGGGTTGCTGCTATGACAACCAACTTTCCCCCAAAAAAACTTGACTTGTTTTGAGAGCGATATGAGCTACAGTATTAGGTCCAAAATGTCCTGCTAAGACTTGTGTTCTGAGCCTCAGTCTCCGCTCTCTGTTTTGGCTCTGTAGTGTTTCAAACCTCACTGCTATAACCCATAGCATCAGACCTCAGAGTTACGGCCATGGTGTAGCCTGTCTACGCTCGGCTGTGCTGGATTTAAGATAATATGTTCAATGTGACGTCTCATTGATCATCTCTACATATGGTCAGCACATTGTGCTCTAATGGCAGATAGTTGACTCACTCAATGTCACTGGCTGCTGCTTCAGCGGAAAAATGAAAACCGACATTTAATACTTGAACTGAGAGGAGATCAGAAATACCATGTAAATGTCTGTATTGTGACATTGAGATAGAGATATGATCAGAACAGGATATCCTTTTGGGTGACACTCATCACAGCCATGGCAGGCTATTGGTGGCTGAGGTGTGAGTTGATAGACCAGTTGAGGTCAATGCGGAGGGAGGGAGGTGGAGATAGCCCTTGAGTAAAGGGCTTTGCTCTGAACACTGGTTCTTACATGCTATGGATCAACACAAGGCCTGTTCAGTGTGTCACACATCAGCTTACTCATCCTTCAGCTGCTGTATGTGAATATTCTTTTGAAGTGGTTTGGGTTTTGCACAATTTAAACAGTGCAGTGAATGCTGACGATAGCCAATGCAGTATCCTAAAGACACAGCACAACAAACATTTACATTTACATTTAAGTCATTTAGCAGACGCTCTTATCCAGAGCGACATACAAACACATGCAAGACTCCACTCACACACACACTACCCAATGGCTAGCCCATGTAGAGGAAGTTGCAAGGCTCTTTGTGTTCCATAAAAGCAGTGTACAGGATTTCCTCCATGAGTCAGCTGTCGACACTTCTACCTTCCCACCTCTCTGCACCCTATCTTTTATTGTCTGCTAATATTATTATTTCTCCACTAGGATAAGACCGGGCCCAAAGAACACGGCCCTGGACATTGAGAACAGGAAAGTAGGAAACTGGGTGGACAGGCTCTATGGAAGCCCCACCTTTGGTGTTGGGAGTTTGGCTGGTACTAGGCTATTATATGGAAATGACGGAACGGGGGTCAAATCTGGGGTTAGGTTAGTCATGATATATTCGTCAATGGATACTGGTAGTCTTGGAGGTGTATCACAGCAAAGGCCAGCTCTTGTTTGACCCTTGTATGATCTATGGGTCTGACTGGGCCTTGCACCAGTAGAACATACATTCCTTGAAGGTGTGGAAAATGCTAATGTAACGTGTAGGGAATGCTACAATAATTTACGTTTAATTAGGCAGATCACACTTATCCAGAGCTTAATTTACAAATAGGTACATTCACCTCAGAGCTATGGGCAATATCCACTTTGTAAAATGTTTTTTTAGTGGGGAGAATTAATCCTCATCCTGTGCAATTAAAGAATCGAAGGATACAACCATGCCGGATTGGACCACCATTGGGGGTGCCAGAGTGAATAGGACTTGAATAACCCAGGCTACAGAGAAGGAGCTAACAGCTGCAGAGGGACAATGAAGCTCATGGGTGTAGGGACCACGAGTCTGAAGGTACGGAGGTGCCGCTTCTCATGAGCCCAGAGGCGCAATCGGCAGTGGTGCAGCAGATGGCAGCTTCAACCAATGGAGTGAGAGAATGGAGAACCTGGGAAGGAACAACCAGACGAGTATGTGAGTTAATGGACAGGCAGGGGTTTCAGCCAACATGGCTGCAGCAACCAAGACGGCATTACAGCTCGATTGAGACCAGCCGCGTAAGGTGGTGGTACTCTCCGAATGCTGGCAGAGCATGAACCTACAGAGGTCGCCGCCTTGATGTTAAAGGGTCAGGGTGTTGGTCAGGGTCATTTAAGGTTAGGGAGACACATGGCTGTTTGCCAACCGTGATGGCGAGATCATGGAATACTCCCCGGGAGGAAGAGCAGTCTGTTCACGGAGGTTTTTTTTTGGTTGAGGTGTGATCCACAACCCATAATGACATGGGGCCTCAGATACCATGGTGAGATGTTATCTGCACACCTAGAAAGGGAAGGGGAAGAGAAAGATTACAAGGTTAAAGTGGGAAAATGAGAGATATTATTGTTTAATGATGGTGGTATAGCCAGAGGGGGCCAGAACTGAGATCTGGGGGACACCAGTGGTGGGAGCACGTAAAGGAGGACAGCTTCGCCACCACTTGTAGGAGCGACGGTCAGAGACCATATAAAGTGAGCTGCAAATGAGATGCCCAGCCTGAGAGGGGGAGAGGAGGAACTCATTGGCTCCAGCAGTATCAAAGGCAGACAGGTTCAGGGAAGGACAAGAACAGAGGAGAGAGAGTTAGTTTATAATGCAGAGAGAGCCTTTGACATGGAAGAAAATTCAGTTGATTGACCAACCTTGAACCCAGACTTGGTCGGATCTGGCATACTGGTCTCTGAGAGAGATAGTAAGAGAGTTGGCTGAAAGACGGCACGTTTAATAGTTTTGAGAGAAAAGGAAAGAAGGGATACTGGTCTGTAGTTGTTGATATTGGAGGGATCTGGCATTGGGCTTTTGAGAAGGGGTAAGCTTCTTTGAAGTGAAGGAGCAGAAAGCATGTGTGTAAGGATGAGTTGAATCAACAGGGAGGTAAGGGAGAAACGGAGATGGTCTGAGAAAAGGAGGGGAAGTAAGGTAATGATAAGATTTTATTGGAAGGGGAGAAAAAGTCAAAGATAGGTAGGGCAGTGAATGGGAAGCAGAATGACTTAAAAACGAGGAGATGGACAACTTTTAAAAAGAATATACAGAGGGAGAGGGTAGTAGGGAGGAAAGGGAAAGAGTTCTGGGCTAGAGGAGGATGCTTGGAATTTTAGAGGGAAAAGGGCAGCAGCAGGAAACAGATGAAGAAAATGTGAGAGAGGAGGGAGGAAAATAGCAGGTTGGCAGGGAGTTTAGTTTTTATTTCCCTCAGCTGTCCGGAGCTCTGTTCTGTGAGCTCGCAATGAGTAAACTGTTTACAGACTGGGAGGGAGGATTGAGCTGCCGGGAGGATAAGGACATAGAGATCAAAGGATGGGAAAGAGGAGAGGAGGGTTGGAGGAGGCAGAATCAGGAGATTGAGGGAGAAGGATGAGTAGAGGGAAGAGATAAGAGATGAGAGAGATAGGAGAGAGAGAGAATTGAGAGGAGATTACAGGAGGGGCAGAGTGAGTAGGGGGGAGAGGGAGAGAGAAAGAGGATGGATGTCGAAAGGGGTGGAGACAGGAGGAGTTATGGTAGAAGAACAGCATCTAGTAAAGATGAGTAGAGCATGAGTATGGGGGGAGGTGAGAGGGGAGAGGTAAAAGAGGAGAGAGAGGGAAAGAAGGAGGCAGAGAGAATGAGTAAATGGGGATGTAGGGAGTGCTTGAAAACTCCGTGAACTGTGAGGGGTGAGCCATCTCAGGAAAGGAACTTATCAAGGCATCAAGCTATTGATGAACTCTCCAAGGGAACTGGAGGGGCGATGAGATGATAAGGATATTGGGTTAAATGGGCTAGTGATGTGAGCAGCATGGAATTAAAATGAGGAGATAGACAGATGAAAGGTGAGGGGTAAAATTGAGAACGTCCACTGGGAGAGAGAGGATTCTCAGTGTTAATACTTCGCTTGACCAGATGCTATGGAAATGGCAGAGAGGAGAGAGCAGCAGGAGAGTGTTTTGTGGGTAATCATGCTTCACATTGTAGAGGGACTGGAGGGTAGTATAGGTGGGATGTAGTGCTTGTGGAGAACGGAGTTCAGAGGCTGCCGGAGCGAATGAGCAGGGACCACCAGGTTAGAGAGGCAGCAGCCACGCGGGAGTGAGAGGGTTTGAGTAGCTCAGTGAGAGTGGGTAGAACAGGGATAGGCAGAGTGCATAGTAGATAGTGCAGCAGATGAAATAATGAGAGGAGATCGGAATAAAATGAACTAAACATGGGAAAGGAGAGAGTCTCACCACAACCCCAAATATAATTCTCCCAACCCTCCACCTCAGAAACCATAATTGTTGTAAACTATAGTTCAATGTTTTTAGGAATAGACTAACCTAGTTTATTCAGGCTAGCTAACTAGGTGCAGTATTATTCGTGAAAAACGACCGGGCACCGTATAAGACGCTATAGCCAGCTAGCATGCCGGTCCCCAGCAGCAGTGGTTAGGCAATATTGAGCCACAATATTCACTAGAGGATCAACACACAAGCAGATGCTCGTGACCGTGGTTCAAACGTGGAATAGTCCCTGATAGCTTGAAAGCGAGTCCGTCGTCAACTTATTCGAGCCAAAGTTAGATAGCTAGAATAGTTAGTAAACTAAGCCAGCTTTCGACAAAGAAGAACCCTCCTTTCACGGCACGAACACACAGAGAGAGCCAAACTAACGTCAACTAGTCACCCATGTCCCGAATTCCCTTGAGCGACTGTATCAATATGAAAACAAAACACAAGGAAAGTGTAGGTTTTGACTCGCTAGTAGCTACTGTTAGCTTCAGCCAAGTGCAAAGCTAGCCACTGAATTCACGCAGCCAGTTCGCATACTGTTCGCTGGTCGTTCCAGCTATTGTTTACAAGTAGCTATCCAGGTTCGCAACAAGCTTGAGCTAATTTTCACACAGTAGCCACTTGCACCTAACGTTAACCGGTTCAGACAATGAGGTTAGAAAAAGAGCTGAATGGTAGCAGTTACTGTATGTAATCATTGCGGAGGCAGCCAGCTGGCGTAATTACAGGCAACTCTCAGGCGTGTAAACACTATACCGTTGCTAATAGCTACGCCGGTTAGTCAGCTACAGTCCAGGTGGTGAGTTAGCTAGCTGAGCCAGCAAAACTCTTGGCACAGCCGAATACAATACTAAACCTACAATAATTACATATAACAACTACTGCATAAATCCCACGATACCTACCTACAATACCTAATTACAATCCGTAACTACAAAGTTTAGCCTTACTCAGACAAAGCCCAAGCTATGTATAAAGCCAATTTCGACGAAGCTTATTGACGACCTCCTCACCACCAAGCTTACCGACGACCTCCATAATGGTACGTTTAGAGTGGTAGATGCCAAACTGGATGTCATTGATTTTCAATGAGAGCACGACAGTTCATTACGCGTAACGTAGACGGGACTTGCCACAGAGTTCAAATATTTAAACTTTTGCCGTCCGCCAAGTTTTTTTTACCGGATGTTGATTTGCATTGTTGTTTACTGAAATCACCATTGGCAACGCATGTACCATTGTGCTGACTTTGCTTTTGCCATCGCCATCTTTCTTGCTTTCCCGTCTCGCTATGTTCTGTTCTTTATTTTGTCTTCATTATTATCAAGGATGCCTAGTCACTTTACCCTGCCTTCATGTACATATCAACCTCAAATACCTGTCACGGTTTCGCCGAGGCTGCCTCTCTCCTTGTTCGGGCAGGTTTCGGCGTTTCGTCGTCTCCCGGAATTCTAGCTGCCACCGTTGTATTTCATGTTTCGTGTTTGATTAGTTTTGTCTGTTAGCCACACCTGTCTTGTGTTATGTCTCATTAAGCACCCTATTTAGTTTCCTTGTTGTTAGTGTAGAGTTGTGTGTAATTGTTCGTGTCAGGAACATGTTTGTACCCGTGTTCGGCACGCCTAGTAACGATTAGCTTCCTCCTCGGTTGAGGAGAGTTTTGCCCTGTGTTTGGGCGCTCGTGTTTGAGCTGATAAGCGTCTGTTTGGCCTCAGGCCGTTTTTGGATTATTTTGCTCTCTAGTAAAGTCTTGTTGGACTGGACATCTGCTTCCGCGCCTGATTCCTACACGCACACCATTTAAACATCGTGACAGAATTATACACCCGACATGGAATCAGGAAGCAGGAGCCGGAAGCAGCCCCAACGAGACTGGAGGTCCAGGTCCGGGAACAACAGGACCAGATACAGCAGATGGGGACCGCCCTGCAGGAGGTGATCACCACGCTCTGAGGCTGGGGAGCGCCTCCCACCACCTCCCCTCACTGCCAGCACCCATCGGCCAGTCCGTTCATTCCAGCGCCACGAACCCCGAGGAATCCGACTCTCTCTCCCGAGGGCCTAATTGAGGAACCGGCTCGGTCGTCAGGGATTCCTCCTCCAGGTGGAGCGTATACCTGGCCACCGTACAGCCCGGCACCCCCGGGCATGAGAGCGTGTCCGCCCTGATCTCCCTGCTCTGTCGGGAGGCGTTGGAATGGGCTAACGCGGAGTGGAGGAAGATCGACGCCGAGACGATCACCTACAACGAGTTCTCCCGCCGCTTCAGGCGGTAGTTTGCACCATCCCCGGAGGGACGCGGCGGGGAGAGCGTCTGGCTATCCGGCAGGAGGAGGAGGCCCAAGAATTCGGCTTTCGAATTCCGTACTCTAGCCGGCAGATGCAGGGTGGAATGAGCGGGCCCTCGTCGATCTATACAGATGTAGCCTACGAGAGAAAGACGTCCGTCGCGGAGCTGGCTTGTGGACACCAGTCTCTCTTTCGACCAGCTGGTCGACATGTCCCATCAGGCTGGATAACCCATATTGCCACCAATTGGACGTCTGAGAGGGGTCCGCCCATTTCACCCTCCAGCGCCTCCGAGCCGTGTCCATGGAGGTCTGGAGGCGCTGGCGCCAGAGAGAGGAGGAGTCGGTTGGTTAGGGGGTCCATCCACTGCACCAACTGTGGTGGGAGGACACACCTTAGGTGCTGGGGATGGCCTCCCAGGGAGGATGACGACAGGTCCCGATTGGGATTCCCTCCAGGTGAGTAGGCGCCCCACTCACCCAGAGCTCACTGTTGCCCATTTTTGGATGCCTGTCGTTTTCCACAGGGCAGCTCATTTCCCGGTATAAGGCTGGTAGATTCAGGCGGCAAGGAATTTTATTGATAAAAGTTTTGATTTATGCGTTAGGGATTCCCTTATTCCTGTTGATGTTTCCTTTTCCCGTTCATTGCCTTAGATAGCGTCCGTTGGGTACGGGCTTAATCAGGGAGGTCACGGCGCCACTTAGGATGTGTGCGCAAGAGGGAATCATCAGGAGATGATTCAGCTGTTTCTGATTGACTCTCTGCGTATCCGGTGGTGCGTGGGCATGCCCTTGTTGAGTACCCCAAACCCAGCTATTTCGTGGCAGGAGAGGGCTCTGAGTGGAGTGGTCTGCTCAGTGTGTGGGTAGATGTTTGGGGGCGTTTCCGTAGGGGCTACTCCTCGGTGGAGAGTCCAAAGCAGGTGCCCGCATTGCACGATTCCCCCTGAGTATGGGGATTTGGCTATTAAGCTTAGTAAGGCAAGGGTGACGCGGTTGCCACCCCATAGGCAGGGAGATTAAAGCGATAGACCTCCAGGCAGGAGCTGCGTCCCATGGAGCCATGTGTGTATCCTCTAGTCTCAGGAGGAGAAGAAAGCTATGGAGATTTACATAGACGAATCTCTGAGAGACAAGGATACATACGGCCTTCCACTTCCCCTGCGATCCTCGAGTTTCTTTTTGTGAAGAAAAAGGATGGTGGTTTGCGCCCGTGCATCGATTACCGTGGTCTCAATCAGATTACGGTGAAGTACAGTTATCCACTCCGCTGATTGCGACCATGACTGAGTCGTTGCATGGGGCGCCAGGTTCTTCAATCGTAAATTAGATCTCAGGAGCTGCCTTGCACAACTTGGTGCGATCGGGGAGGGTGATGAATGGAAGACAGCCTTTCGTACCACCTCGGGCCATTACATATCTGGTCGCCATACGGGTTGATGAACGCTCCGTCAGTTTTCCAATCATTCGTGGATGAGATCTTCAGGGACAGTGCAGGGGCAGGGGGGTGGTTGTGGTTACATGATGACATTCCGTGTATCTCGCCTACCCGTGTCGAGCATGTGGGCCTGGTGCGTAGGAGTGTTATGGAGGCTGGTGGAGCACGACCTGTATGTGAAGGCAGAGAAGTGTCTGTTTTTCCAGGAGTCGGTCTCCTTTTTGGGTTATCAGTTGTCTGCAGTCAGGGTGAAGATGGAGGTAGACCGGGTGTCGGCCGTGGTAATTGGTTAAACACCAACCACTGTGAAAGAGGTGCAGCAGTTTTGGGGTTTGCAAATTACTACAGGAGGTTTATCCGGGGTTTTGGACAGGTGGCAGCTCCCATCACGTCTCTGTTGAAGGGGGGTCCGGTGCTGTCTGCAGTGGTGGCCGAGGCGGACAGGGCGTTTGGGAGGCTGAAGGACCTGTTTTACTGGCCCGGTGCTGGCGCATCCGGATCCCTCTTCTGCCGTTCCAGGTAGAGGTGGACGCATCAGAGGCCGGTTTAGGAGCCGTGCTCACAACGGTCTGACGCGCCACCTAACTCCGCCCCTGTGCTTTTTTTATTCTAAGAAGCTCAGTCCGGCTGGAGCGCTGAACTATACGTAGGAGGACAGGGAGCTGTTAGCCGTGGTACAGGCTCTAAAGGTGTGGAGGCACTGGCTTGAGGGCTCAACACCCTCTCTTCCTCATTTTTGACGGACCACCGTAACCTGGAGTACATCCGAAGCGGCGAGGAGGGCTGGACCCTCGCCAGGCAAGATGGAGTATGTTCTTGACCAGGTTTACTTTTAAAATCACGTACATCCCTGGGTCACAGAATGGCAAGGGCAGATGCGCTGTCTCGGCGGTGAGGACACGGAGGAGAGGTCTGTGGAGCCCACTCCCATACTGCCTGAGTGTGTCTGCGTGGCACGGTAGTGTGAGGTCGATACTGAACTCGAGCGGCGTACGCACCGACCCTAGTCCACCACAGTGCCCGGAGGTTGTCGGAAGTACGCTCGAGGTCGGGATCGATTGATCTATTGGCTCACACCGTCACCCTCCTCTGGACATCCGGGTGAATCGGCTGGACAGCACTGTCTCAGTGCTATACTGGTGGCCCACGTTGCAAGAGATGTGAGGTTTATGTCTCTCCTGCTCGGTGTGGCCCAGTGTAGGCGCCAGACATCTGCCTAGGGGTAAGTTGCTACCCCTGCCCGCTCCACAACGACCATGTCCACCTCTGTGGACTTTATAAAGACCTTCCCCTCTCCCAAGGGAATACTACTATCCTGGTCGTTGTGGATCCGAGTTCTCTGAAGGCCTGTGCGTTTGCTCCCCATGCCGGGTCTTCCTACTGCCCTACAAACTGCTTCGAGGCACTGTTCACCCATGTGTTCCGGCACTCCGGGGTACCCGAGGACATTGTGGCTGATCGGGGTCCCCGAATTCACCTCCAGAGTCTGGAGAGCGTTTATGGAGCGGTTGGGGTCTCGGTGAGCCTCACCTCGGGGTACCACCCGGAGAGTAATGGGCAGGTGGAACGCGTAAACCAGGATGTGGGTAGGTTTCTAGAACATACTGCCAGGACCGGCCGGAGGAGTGGTCAAGGTATGTTCCTGGGCCGAGATGGCCCAGAATTCCCTACGCATTCCTCCACTAACCTAACTCCATTTCAATGTGTGTTAGGTTACCAGTCGAGTCTGGCACTCTGGCAGCAGAGCGCAGACTCGAGGCTCTGCGGTGGATGAGTGGGCGCGGCGCTCGGAGGAGACTGGACGCTGCAAAAACCACGCCACCTGCAGCGGGCCCTCCGACGCGGCAGAAGGCGAAGCAAAGCGCTGATCTCCACCGCAGTGAGGCACCGGTGGTACGCACCTGGTGATCGAGTCTGGCTCTCTACCAGAAACCTGCCCCTCCGCCTGCCCTGTCGGAAACTGGGTCGGCGGTTTGCGGGGCCATTTAAAGTCCTGAGAAGGTTGAACGAGGTATGTTATAGATTACAGCTACCTGTGGAGTATAAGTGTATTAACCCCTGTTCCATGTGTCCCTTCTCAGGCCGGTGGAGAGGGCCGCTCCAAGAAAATGAGATAGGGAGACTCCCCCGCCCCATTGGACATCGAGGGCACCGGCGTACTCGTGAGGTCCATCTTGGATTCGAGACGCTTCGGATGGGGGGTCTCCAGTATCTAGTGGAGTGGGAGGGTACGGTCCGGAGGAGCGGGTGCTGGGTGCGAGGAGAGACATTTTGGACCGTCGCTCCTGGACGGAATTCCATCGGGGGTATCCGACGCGCCCTGCTCCACGTCCTCCGGGTCGCCCCAAGGCCGGAGTCGGCGCACGTCTGAGCCGCGCGTCAAGGGGGGCTGTCACGGTTTCGCGAGGCTGCCTCTCCCTTGTTCGGGCAGGTTTCGCGTCGTCGCTCCGGAATTCTAGCTGCCACCGGTGTATGTTCCATGTTTCCTGTTTGATTAGTTTTGTCTGTTAGCCACACCTGTCTTGTGTTATGTCTCATTAAGCACCCTATTTAGTTTCCTTGTTGTTAGTGTAGTGTTGTGTGTAATTGTTTCGTGTCAGGTGTTTGTGCGTTACCCGTGTTTCGGCACGCCAGTAACGATTAGCTTCCTTTTTTGCGCCCTATGTTTGGCGTTCGTGTTTGACGCCTGTGTCGTCTGTTTGGCCTCAGGCCGTTTTTTGGATATTTTGCTCTCTAGTAAAGTCTTGTTGGACTGTACATCTGCTTCTGCGCCTGATTCCACACCACCATTTAAACATCGTGACAATACCTTATTATTATCCATCCTGATGCCTAGTCACTTTACCCTGCCTTCATGTACATATCTACCTCAAATACCTTATTATTATCTATCCTGATGCCTAGTCACTTTACTTCATGCCTTCATGTACATATCTACCTCAAATACCTTATTATTATCAATCCGGATGCCTAGTCACTTTACCCTGCCTTCATGTACATATCTGCCTCAAATACCTGATTATTATCTATCCTGATGCCTAGTCACTTTACCCTGCCTTCATGTACATATCTACCTCAAATACCTTATTATTATATATCCTGATGCCTAGTCACTTTACCCTGCCTTCATGTACATATCTACCTCAAATACCTTATTATTATCTATCCTGATGCCTAGTCACTTTACCCTGCCTTCATGTACATATCAACCTCAAATACCTCATACCTCTGCACATTGATCTGGTACTGGTACTCCCTGTATATAGCTCCATTCTTGTGTGCTTTATTTGATTCATCTTGTGTTACAATTTTATTTTTGAACTCTGCATTGTTGGGAAGGGCTTGTAAGCAAGCATTTCACGGTAAAGTCTACACCAGTTGTATTCAGCGCATGTGACAAATAAAATGTGATTTGATGACGACTGGTATGACAGTTTTTGCGTCCCTCGTCTAAACGCAGCATAACATGACGTGTGAAAAGGCACACTTCATCGCACAGAGTGTGTTTTATGCCTGATGGGCAAAGTGTGAAATGATCCAGTCAGGCTGGGAGGCCTGGCGTGTTTACAAGTTATAGTTGGACAGCTCTCTCGCTCTCTCTGTCGCTCTCTCTCTCCCTCTTTCTCTGAGTTTTATTATACCGTTTAATTACGTAGCGTTTCTCTACTCAAGCTTTTATTGAAGCCATGTGGATTTAGCTCCGTTAATTCTATCAGCAGTGTAGTGTTGCCACACTGTCTGGACTGAAAGGTCAGGACAATCACTTTTTAAAAGGTGTCATTTTAGAGAAACTAAACTGTCTAATCCCACACACATACACTCATAAATGGAATTGATGTGGGGCAACTGGTTTTGTGTCACTTCCTGATGATGAACATCTATGGTTGTGTGTTCCTATTCATCTGAAATTGACCTGACAACCAAGTCTGCAGGTACAACCAGTGAAGTATTAGGAGGCCTACACAGTAAGTGACAAAGCTAACCCAAGTCAATACTGTGGAGGGATGATGTGAAGTAGTCAGTGTGAATAGTTGAATGTGTGAAGAGTCCTAGACCAGGCTATCCTATAAGTACATTGTACTGACAAACCGGCACTCTTTTACACAAGCAACATGAATCTACACCACAGCTCTCCTGTCTCCTCTCTCTCTCTCTACCATGATCCAGGACCAGGCTGTATTGTTTTGGTGGGGATTTTTCTACAGTTTAGCCCTGAGCCTTCAAACACTGTTTACTGGGCTATTTCAGGGGTACTGAAACAAACACACACACATACACATACACACACACACGCTCCAGATGTTGTTTTGAAAATCTGTCTCTCTATGCCTGGGAGGGAGCCATCATATGCATGTGTGTGCGTGTTTGCGTGCGTGTTTAGATAAATATATGCTGGCTGGGAAGGTGTGTATTTCACACTGTGTGTTTTGGTTTAATTGAGGACTGAGGCTGTGTGGCATATGGTTTACAGTCCTGCCACTGGGGCTGAGTACCAGGGGGCCACACACTGCTACATTTGAACAAAGATGTGTAAATGAATGCACATGCATGGGTTAGTGAGCATGTACACACGCGCGCGCACACACACCACACACACCTATACACCGGTTACTGGATGTATGACACACAGAATGTGGCTATGTGCGTACTTATGAGGCTGACTCAACCCATGGTTGCCTTCAGCACTGAGAGGCACCCTACACAATCCATAGGAGACTGCAACCTTTCCAACACAGCACAAGTGGTAAAAAAACATGGTAGCAGTCTAGCAGAGGTATTCCAGTCCTATAACTGGTATATATCATAAACACACACACTCCATAGTCCTTAGACACACACACACACTCTCTCTCTCTCTACCTGGCAGCCTCTGGCCCTGGTCTCTAGACACTGACCATACAAAGGAACCAGAACATACAATAAAACACAACAGGACCTCTCCTGACCTGGTGTTATGGTGAGACGACGCCAGCCACCAGATGGGACCAGGCTCCTATATTGACATTGACCTTCTCAAAAATACCTTTTCATTCATACAGCAGGCTAGTATACATAGTACATATTCACAAGACGTTGTGGCGTCCTGCTAACAAGCTCTTTTTTTCCTTTGAATGGGTTGTTGGCATCAGAGTGGTCCTCTGTATGGTCCATATGCTCCACTAAGGGTGTAATACACTGTGTGATTAAAATGTTGACTTCCTATAGGCCTCAACATGTCTGGCTCCAAATAGGAAGTGAATTGCTTTGGAAAAGCCATGAGTCACTCATCGCTAGTTACGCTATTGCTTTGTTAGCGTAGAATGCTAACGGGAGATCAAAAGCAGATAGCTCTGGTAATGCTTCCTAATGCTAATATCCTGCAGGGTGACAGCGGTGCAGACGTTAGTAAGAAACACAAGGTCAACAATCTGTTATTTTTCATCACTTTCTATTGTTTTTACATCAACAGTTTTCCAAGCTGTCAGAACTTGTTACTCACTCCAAAAAAGTAGTCCCCAATCCACGCGTAAGGACATGTAATCACTACCCAGATCAAACGCTGTCTTGTTATCAATCTCATTCCCGCGCTGTGTTATTAGGTTACGCACTCTCCGAGATCCCCACAGATCTTAACTTCCTGTGTTTCTCTTGGAACAGTTTTTTTACAGGGAGCGAGTTTGTGTGTGACTCGCTCCTTAGCCGCTCTAGGCCCTACAGCGTAGTCAGTCGTTCTCTGTCAGTCAGGAAACTTCCAGAGAAGTGAGTGTTCTTTAATTAGAGAGGTAGTGAGTCTAAGGATGAGTCTGAAATGGCACCCTATTCCCTATATGGTGCACTACTTTTGACCAGGGCTCATATAGTGCAAAAATGTTGACCAGAGCCCTATATAGGGAAAAGGGTGCTATTGCAGATGCAGACATACTTTATGTGTTAGGAAAGTACCAGAGAAGTGAGTGTTCTTTAATTAGTGGTAGTGAGGCAGAATTCCATGTTTATCTATAACTACTGACGTACTTTCTGAGATGGTCAGTTCGTGTTCACTTGAGTGGAGTGGGACTGAGTGGCTTGAGGTTTAAGAAAGGGGAGCTTGCTGGTTGATTACATGAAGCCAGGAACTTGGTTTAAGTTGGTGAAGTGGCTGTGTGACATTTCCCCTGTTGGCTCATATCTTTTTACATGTTGTACAATGTTATGGGATCAGACTTGACACACAGACACAGTCATGCGTTCACGCACACTTATTAAGAGGGAGACGGCAGGCAGGGAGATCCACGAAAAAAGAGGGAGGGAGCTTCTCTCTGAGGAGAGGAGGGCTTGCCTTTCACTCTCTGAAGACTGAACGCTTCGATGTAGTGCCAGGCATAGGAAGCTGAGAAAAATAAGTGGCTCCTTTAAGAAAGCTGTGGGCTTGGATCAGATCTACTACACAGCAGTCTCGTTTTTTACACTGGCTCCTAATTTGGGATTTGTTTAGAATCAGTAGAGGGACTCTGGAACGTTACCTTGATTGGGAAGGGATTTGGGAATTCTGTTTTACTTTGATATCAAACCAGCAAGATGTCTGACTCCAAGGTTACTGCTCACTTGGACGGAATTATCTCTGACTTTGAAGGTTTGTCTTGTTTTGATTACTCTCTTTTATTTGTCACAGACGTTCCTATCGACAGCCAGTGATGACTAACAACTGAAGATAACTGCTGTCAAAAATGGACTAATTCTAGATCGAATCTACAATTGAGTCACTAGCCTATTCTTCACTTAACAGCACTGGTCTCTCCCTCTCTGTTTTTGTTTCTCGTGCGTGCGTGTGCATACGAATGCATGTGTGTGTGCGCAGTGGGCATGTGTTCCCCTCAGTCTCTTAATCCCAGTCTGTTATTGATTATATGCTAGTTACGTCAGTAGAGTACCCCAGTATTGACAGTGCTACTTCACCACAGGAAACCTTCCAGCTGAAAGCATTAAAGGGACTCATAGTAAAGCCTCACATCTGGCCACCACACCAAACCCCCATTCATTCACAACTCCTCAGTGTGTCCTCTGTCTCTCTCCTTTGTTTTCCTAGCTGTCCTGTGAAGCTGCCATTGATTTCCTTTGTTATTGTCCTCTTCCTCCTTTCCTCTTCCTCCTCCGGTCCGAGTGTGTCCTTCCCTCCAGCTGTGAGAGGTCTGACAGATGCCGCACACACAGAAGCCACACACACACACGTTTGTTTTGCTATCCTTGTGGGGAACAAACAATTGATTCCCATTCAAAATCCTATTTTCCCTAACCCAGCGTTTTCCAAACTCAGTCCTCGGACCCCAAGGGGTGCATATTTTGTTTTTTTGCCCTAACTAAACAGCTGATTCAAAGCTTGATGATTAGTTGATTATTTGAATCAGCTGTGTAGTGCTAGGGCAAAAACCAAAATATGCACCCCTTGGGGTCCCAAGGACCGAGTTTGGGAAACCCTGCCCTAACCCCTAATCCTTAATCTTACCTTAACCCTAAAACTCAACCTAACCCTAACTCTAATTCTAACCCTAATTGTAACCCTAAACCTAACCCATAAGCCTAAAAAAGGCTTTTTCCTTGTGGGCTTGACAAAATGTACCCATTTGTCTACATTGTCCTTGTTTTACTATCCTTGTGAGGACTCTGGTCCCCTCAAGGATAGTTAAACCAAACCACACACACATTGAACTGAAAGTGAGTTTACTCCCTCAAATCTGAGAATCTGAATGTGTGACTGAACATAGTTAGTATTATTAATTAATTTCTTTAGGGTTAGATGGACACAGTCCAAAACTTGATGAGCGTTGGGTTCTCGCTCTCTTGGTCAGATCAGTCACTCCCTCAGATGTACTCTTCTGGATGTGTGGTCCTGCTTCAGAAAGTAGTTTAGAGTCGATGAAGTTTAAAACAATATCAGTCATTGCATGAGGGTAAGACCTTGTTCTTTTGAGAGAAAGGGTTGTGGTTATGGGTGTTCTCTCCATACCGGACAGACCAGACTCTATCTCTCACATCTGTAGGTTTATTTCCAGGTAGTTTTTTAGTGAGTGATGATGTGTTCTGAGGGAGCGTGCTGATGTAGTATGGAACTGGGCGTTTGGGCAGGGAGAGGCAATTCCACCGAGAGCCTGTGTGTGTGTTACCCTGCCAACAATAGGTAGAGTAAACATGTGTTCTACTGCCTGGGCTCTCTTTTAAAGTGGCATTTGTTTATGTATATTTGGTAGAGTGTGCGTGCACTTTTATGACCATCTCTGGGGTCTTGTACACCACTTTTTTGTAAGACTCAGTTTATTACTATGCAGGTTGCGTTGCACACATTTTGTAGGTACAGTGTAATGTTAACTTTACATTATCAGTACTGTATGATCAAATGGATGAACAATACCATATCAGTGCCATGGTAACAGGATGATGTCAACAACTCTGTCACTCAGTCTTGTCCTCTCAGGCAGTTGTGGATTCTGCTGGTATCTGATTCTCCCTGGTATCTGATCTGGAACTGTGTAGAAATGTCAATACTGGTCACACACTACTGCTGAAGCCCAGCTGACGTAGGTCTACTCTGCTATTTACTGGCCAGTCTGGTCTCCAGTCTCTGATCTGTCTGTCTCTCAGCTCAAACTAGAAGTGTGGGGATTTTCCAGAGGCTTAATGTTTGTGGACAGTGTGTGTGTTTTTAGATTGGTATGGATTTTTATTTCTTCTTTTTGAGTGCATCTGAGATCAACATCAAGTCATAAGCCTTGGTCTCTTATTGCTCTCTGATAAATTGAATCAGCTGAATAGTGAATCAACTACAGTGAGGGAAAAAAGTATTTGATCCCTGCTGATTTTGTACGTTTGCCCACTGACAAAGAAATGATCAGTCTATAATTTTAATGGTAGGTTTATTTGAACAGTGAGAGACAGAATAACTCCAGGACCTTAATGTGCTTCTTCTTGAGCCACTCCTTTGTTGCCTTGGCCGTGTGTTTTGGGTCATTGTCATGCTGGAATACCCATCCACGACCCATTTTCAATGCCCTGGCTGAGGGAAGGAGGTTCTCACCCAAGATTTGACGGTACATGGCCCCGTCCATCGTCCCTTTTTGTTGTTGTTATTCTGTCTCTCACTGTTCAAATAAACCTACCATTAAAATTATAGACTGATCATTTCTTTGTCAGTGGGCAAACGTACAAAATCAGCAGGGGATCAAATACTTTTTTCCCTCACTGTAAATAGTGAATAGGCCTACTCATCAATAGTGAATAGCCCTCTCACGATCTGTTTGCTATGGTGGAGTTTGAAATAGCTGCAGGTGTTGTTTGGAATCCGTCCACTCTTGATACTTCTAACATTGTAAACGGCTCCAGTGGTCAACAAGTGATTTAAATCAGGATGGCTGTAGCCTGCAGTACAGAAGGCTTTATAGTCGTTAACCTGTGGCTGTTGCCTGTTCAAAGGAATGAACTAGGCCTTACCTGCCAAGCACCCAGGGGTTCAGACTGAAGGGTATGGAGCCAGGTACTACTGAACTACCAACAGCTGCATTCGCTTTGAGTTCCTCCATATCTTTCTTTCTCTCTCCCTTTGTCTCGCTCGCTCGCTCTCTCTACTAGAATTATTTTGTGCTGAACCGGGTGTCAGCCTGACCACGAGTGAGTCACACACGGCGTGTGTCAGCATAAACCCAACACTGTCCAGAGAAGACAGGAGGAAGTGTATGTTTGACACCCTAACATTAGCGGTGGCTAAGCTTTGGACTGACCAAGTGAAATATCATAGGGGAGGATTTGTGTAACTTTATCGGTCAATCACTGGCCTTGCCTTGTCAGACTTGGTTTTGAAAGATTTCTATGATATTATAATTCCACTGCATAATGTTGTAGCCCGCTTCTGTTGACACTGGCAGAACCGCTATGTGCGTAAACGTGTGTATGTAGTACCATGGAGTTAAACATTACCATTATAGTTTGTGTTAGTGTATCAAGATAAAGTGTTTTCAAATACTTGAATAGACATTTAATTCAAGCCATAATCACTGTTTTGCCAGTGGGTTTGGCATTGTATGTACAGTAGTATATGTCTGACACTGCACAGTTTTAAATGCCAGCATTATATCATCATGCCTCTTTATGTTTTCACAGACCATTATCTGGCAGTATTACAGTAACTATCAGCGTCCTCATAGTTCTACCGTCATGTGATACTGATCAGAAAGTGAGCGAGGCTGGAATGTAAGAGATGGGTGAGTGGTTCAGTGAGACAACCTATCTAAGTGCCGAATTGGGGAACCGGGAGCCAGAGCGGGAACCAACAGAAAAAAATGTATTCACTTGATAGAGGTGTTAAATGACTAAAATGTAAATGTAATAGCATGGTGTTATATGAGCAGAGAAACGTCAGCAATATTATTTGGCAATATCTTCTTCAGTATCCCATAGATAATGTGTAATACTATATATTTGCTACAGTACAGTTGGCCGTTCTCCCCTAAAGAACCCTCAAAACACAGACTTGCACATCCAGCCCAATAGACATAAATTAGACTAGACACACACACACACACTGATGAAACTCTAGCATTTGGGCCTCAGAGTTGCGGTCCCCAGGAGAGCTCCCTTCACTCCTCAGTTCTAAGAGGCCGTCTGAAGGCCGTCTGGCCCCTGTCTAGACCCCTCTCTTTGAGGAAGCTGATCTAGCCGGTCACATCAGGACTCAGACGCCATGCCATGGAACTCTGGGCCCGTACTCAGAAAGCATCTCAGAGAAGGAGGACTGATCAAGGCCTTCGACTCTTACATGAAGGCCACCATGACGTCCCTTGGCCTTGTTAGTGGGATACTGTACTGATGTTGATGGGCAGTAGTGCAACAGTGGACCCTAGAGAACACAACCTCATGTCTTGACCTTTTTAGTCAGTTTTAGTATAAGTCTATGGGCTCTCTCTCTCTCGCCCTCTCTTTCCTCAGTGTTCAATCTTTTCTCTAGCCTCACTAAACCCCACAACAGGATGCGGTGATGACTCTGAATTTTTTGACCTTAGTCAGAACCCACACCTTGATTGGCTGTAAAAGCAGATCACCGCATTGGCTCAAAACACAACCATGAAGTCAGTCTCTTTCTATAACTACCGTGAGACTGTAAACAGGAAACAATACGTTGTGGTTCTGATGTCTCATTTGGTTGGAGCATGGTTCTCACAATAGTTACATTTCTCAGCTCGATACCCATATCCTGCATAAAAATCTAATTTTAGTTGTCACATGCTTCGTAAACAACAGGTGTAGACTAACAGTGAAATGCATACTGACAGTTAACTCAAACCATTAGATAAAAGCACCTGCATAACTGTGTGATGTTTATCATAAGCCTATCTCTTTATAGCTGCATCAGAGCTGTACAGAATCTGTTGTTCATTATTGTATCTGTATCTGTGTGTCCTTGACGAGATGAGTTAACGCCAGTGATGCACACAGGGACAGGAAGTCAAGGCTAGCACCTGGGCCTAGCAGGGTGGGAGACAGAACAAAAGTATGTTTCTTCTTCTCTATTTAAACCTATTTAGTAGGGCTGGGACGATACCAGTATCGCGATACTCGTTAGTGTCGTGGCAAGGAAACAAAATACGAAGCTGATTTAACTTCTTTAGGAAAACAGTTATAATGTTGGAAACAAACATCATTATGTTGTCATCCAGAGTCACATTTATTTATTTTCCAAGCTAGTACACAATATTTTACAGCAGGTTTTTAAAGGACCAAAGAGTTTGGTCTGCTTCGTGTTTTCATTTTTGACATAGACATTTCTTTGCGATACTGGTATCTTCCCGGCCCTACTATTTAGGCCAGGTGGGAGAGAACCTCCATCTTAGTGTGTTGTGCCATGCTAGGACCAGGAGTTTTCCTGACCACATGATCTGACCAGGAAAAACTCTGCTGGCCCAGTTATAGGCCTGGACAGCAGCCCAGATTTGTTCTTGGTCAGGAAGAATGCCTGGCCCTTTGGCTGTTGTTATGGTCATCCTCTCACAAGAGGCTGTGAGATACTGGACACTAAGAGGTAGGCTACACAGGGAGAGAGAAGTAGACTCTGAACTGTTGTGAAGGAGATTCCACAGAGACTTTCTGTATTTCCAGCTCATTGTCTGGGAATGCCATTTCACTGGAGGGATGAGACGGTATCGTTCGTCTGGCCTTCGCTCACGTCGGGATACTGGCGCGCCGTGATCCCAGGCCAATCTAGCACGTGTGAAATCCATGACAGGGATATCCTTGGATGCTTCCTCGGAAATACGTGATCCTTCTTCTCTGTCTGTCTTCTAGTGGAATGATGTTGGAAAGAGTGACCTCTGAATGTATGGAAAACCATGGAAAACCGCATGGTAGAACTGAGTCGAGGAACGTTCCTCTTTGCTATAATAATCCCCTTAATGTCTCTCTTTCCAAGTCATTCTAAGGCATATGGTGACCGTTGAGTAAGTTGAATTTCTAGGTCATATTAAATTATATGCAGCCATCTTGGATGTTATGATAACACTTAAGTCCTATCAGTGTTATGTGTGTCTGACAGTCTCTCTATGCAACCATGGTCTTTGGTCTTACAGCCAGCCGACTGTTTTTAAGCATTGAGCATTAAATCATACATTGTACAGTCTCTCTCTGATAATAACACTCAGTGTTAGGCTTATACTGACTGTCTCTCTATGCAGGCAACCCTGGGGCCTGTTCAAGAGCATGTAACGTTACAGAACATTCAGATAGAAATGTATGTTGTAGAAAAGTAAGGACTGACTGTTTATCTGAATAGGGAATCGTGTCAGCTCTATTCATTCTATTTCTATCTGCAACGTTCAGAACATTTCAGATCACTACCTCAGATCATTACCTCAACTACCTCAACTAGCCGGTGCCCCCGCACATTGACTCTGCAACGGTACCCCCCTGTATATATAGCCTCCCTACTGTCACTTTATTTTACTGTATATATAGCCTCCCTACTGTCACTTTATTTAACTTCTGCTCTTTTTTTCTCAACACTTTTTTTGTTGTTGTTTTATTCTTACTTTTTTTGTTTAAAATAAATGCACTGTTGGTTAAGGGCTGTAAGTAAGCATTTCACTGTAATGTCTGCACCTGTTGTATTCGGCGCATGTGACCAATAAAATTTGATTTGATTTGATTAAATACGCCAATGGTCTTCCTGCTCACTGTTTGCTAAGCACTAAGCAGCAAACTGATTTGGCAGTCAAGTCCTAGTCCTGGACCGAGTTGAAAGTAGCCGCCACCTTGGACTCACTCAGCACAATCATAAAACACAAGAGGGAGGAAAGGGGGGTTATGGGGGATGGAGTCCAGTGGCAAAGTGGTTTGGACATGGAAATAACTTATAACCGTGTTATGTTTTATAAGCGGCATAAGGGATTGGGTCTCCCATTCTAATTAAAGATATGGGAGATGGGATGTGTTTTCAGTAACAGCAAAAGCAACACACATCCTTAAAGTGGAGGATCAAAACGTTTTTATAATGCCTCGTAGACTCCGGAATTTAACTACAATATTCCCCAAGTCATGACAGCGTAATGGAGGAAGCTTGAGAGAATAACAGTTAGTCATTGGAAATAAATGTTTAGTTGAGAACTCCACTTACCACCATTACTTTAAGGTGTTTTGGGGGTAGTTAGGAGCATTTAACACCTACAGTATGTACACATGAGACCCTTCAAATACAGTTAGGAGATTTAGCAGTTTGCTAATGCTGCTATGCTAACGTTGGTTAGCTAGCTGTTTCAATGCACAGGGAATGCAAGAACAAGGAAAGGCAGATCAGCAAAGGAAAATGGAAAGGTGTACGGTAACCATGGCAGCGAGTGTTTTAAATAGAGAGATACAGAGGGAAGGGGACTAGCAACACCAATCATACAACAGCATATAGACATCATGGACACTTATGAGGCCATAAATATGTCCTTGAACTGGAAAAATGCAATTGAACGGTCAGAGAAGAGCAAGACATTTGTTCCAGCGCCCTAAATTATAGTTTGGCAAGAAGAGGATTTGTTTTAGGGGGAGAAAGAGTATCGAGTGTCTCTGTCATAAAATGAAGAGGCTTATAGCAGTAAAATTAGATCAGGCCCATAATTGATGTTTTGAGGAAAGGTTTTGGTGTGATTGTCTGCAGCTCTCTGGGTCCCTTCACAGCTAGGACTGGGTTTATGGAGAGGGCAATGGGATAGGGGCTGAGTACCCCCTCTCTGTGGGTGTACACACACACACGCACACACACATGCACGCACACGTGCAGGCACACACACACACACTTTAGGCCATAACAGAACTGATCATCAGCTTTGAATTGTGATGAGTGTTACAGAGAGGACATGGATGTGTGTGACTGTGATGTCATAACCAGCTCGTAACCACAGTGACTAGCTTAGCATCTTCCCCATGGGATTCAAGTTGACTTCCAAGAGGCAGTGCCTACAAGGCCAAACTAGCCTGAAGTTTTTGTTCAAATGTATTTATTAGGATTTTCTAAGAAAGCCACCAGTAACCTGGGGGAAGCATGTCTCCTTTGTTAATTTGGTATTAATGCATTGTATATAGGCTATGCATCAGTTACTACTGCTCATCCATGACTCATCCATATCTCATTCAATATTAAAGAATGCATGTAGAGAATAAAGGGCAGATATATGACTTTAATTTATATAAGGCCATGCAAGTATAAGGTCATTTGAGCCCAGGCAAGTGGGTGTATAATTTGGATCACAGTAAAACATGAAAACATTTTATAACATACAGTACCACACTGTGTCATAGAACTGGCACCATTTAAACTTGTATAAACTTATACAGTGCCATATGCAGTCGTATGTAGTGACAGATTGGCACCACTAGTAAAGAGTTATTGAAATGAGTTGAGCTTGGCTTAATTGCTTGTTGCTGCCATTTTCCTTTGTGATGTCGCTGAGATTGCTTTTCCAGCTTCTTGCTACCCACTAACCTCAAGCAGCTATGATGCCAGGGACGTCAATACAGCTCATGTTGCTCCTCTGGAATTAGAATACACTGTTCATATATTTCCTGTGGTATTTGTCCAGGACTAGCCGTAATGTTTGTTTAGGAAACCGGCCCTAAGTGCACTCTGATTATCAGCAATGTCAGAAATGGTCAAGTATGGATGACTCATTGATTGAGTGTGTCTGTCTCATCTCACCCTCCATGCAGCTCTAAAGAGGTCGTTTGAGGTGGAGGATGTGGACACCTCGGCCAACTCCTCGCCAGGCTCCCGCCGGGCGCCCAACAACACCAACCACCGCCCCGTCATGTCCCCCACCAGCATCTACTACCGTGAGCTGGGCGCCAACAACAACAACGGCTCCACCCCCAAGACCATCATGGGAGGGGGCGGCTCCAAGCCTCCTGAACCCATATCCCGGGGACGTACGGAGCTCTCCATCGACATTTCCTCCAAGCAGGTGGATCCAACCAGCCCTGGTTCCCTCCGATTCGGCGCGAAACGACCCGAGGTCTTAGGCCACTCCAAGACGCCCGAGATGGGCCACAAACGGGAGGTGACCTTCGCTAAAACGCCCCAGGATGCGGTGATTCGCGGAGGGGCCCGGACCCCCGAGCCCCCTAGCCACGGCCGGAGGTTTGAGCCCCCCAGTCCGGGGGACGGCCCGGCCACAAGGACCACACCAGGGATCAGCATCACCAAAGCACCCGAGACAATGGGGAATGGAAAGAACAACCACGAGAACCATGGTCATCATGCACCGGTCCACCACCCACACCACCCCAACCCCCACCACAACACCATCGTCACCACCATCCGCTGCTCTTCGCCCAACCGCACCAAGTCCCCCAACCCTGACAGTAAGTGACCTCTAACCTCTAACAGTACTGCTCTCACCCCCAACCCTAGGTTTCTTCTCCTGAACCCTCTAACTCCTTAGGTTCCACATGTGATCCTGGAATTAGCCACTCTAACAGAGTGAGGTGCTTGAAGCAGCCTTAGAGATACTTGGGTTTGTAGGAAGGCCCCAACTCTCCATTGTCTTCCAATTGGCTCACTGTGAAGTTGTTTTGGAGATGACCAGGATGTACATGAGAGTAAAGCAGCGTTTTGAGGCTTTGGGCCTGGTGTGTGTGAGCTGCTAACCACCGCTCATGGGATCTGGTGTGTATGGTAGTGTGTGTTTTGATCTGGGCTTGAGTTCCCCGTGGCATTGCACAGGCTGCTAAGCCGAGGCTTGGCGTGAGAAAGCAGAGAGGCCCAATGAGGCGTGGAGGCAGTAATGGGCTCACACCACTGATCTGGGGCCTGTTTCTAGGATAAGAAGGCTGGCCTCTCCAACACTGTGGCTGAGTGCCTCCAGTCTGATACAGGCTGACTTGGCGGAGAGATGCCACTCTGTAAAAGTGGTATGAGTAAGCAAAGAGTGCATCGTTGACTGGTCTCAGATCTGTTTGTGCTACATAGCCAACTCAAATTGGTTTTTTGTCATGCCAAACATGATCTGGGACCAGTGAGGCTAGGTATATAGAGAAAGTGTGCAATGGTCCTGTATTCATGTCAGCTTACTGTTTAAGACTATTGGCAATATGCACATAACTCCACAGTACACAGTAGTGTAGGTGTCCACATTTTGGATACACATTTAGTTTTCAAACCTCCAGTGGTGGAGGTACAGAACATTTTACAGAACACATCATCCCCCTCCAGTCGCCCTCCTCTTCTACCTCACAGAGAGACTGGAAGATCCAATCACACACAGAGTGGAGAACTCTGGGTCCCCAGAGTGGGCCTGTAAGAGGAGAGGTCTGTTTGATTAAAGCCCGGCCTGGGCCTGTCTGTCAGTACGGCCTGTCCCTCCTGTCCCACTCTGCTCTGTCTGGAGCCCAGAGTCTCAGTCCGCTATCAGTGAATGTACAAGAAATGTTAAGCTGCTTTGTTCTTCAATTCCCTCTCAACTCAGTCCCCTATCATTGAATGTACAAGAAATATTCAGGCAATTTGTTCTTCAATTCATGCACTTTTGGTAGACTGTGCGATAACCGCAATATATTGTTTTATTCTCCTACATGTGCAAACAATGGATGTATAAATGGATGGAGAGAACCCTGTCTCAAGGCAAACCAGGGTGTTTTAGCAGTCGGCAGCATCTGACACATTTGGGTTCCCACTCACTCACTCACTCACTCACTCACTCTTTCCATTGCTTTTCACTCTTTCTTTGTCTATCCCTCTCTTTCCTCACACAACCACTCCTCTTCTTTCCTCCCTGTGCAGATTGAGCGTGTCTCGGCCCCCAGAAGGGGCATCCGACACGAGCCAAGTTAGATTCCTGTAAACTGAGGGATAAAACCCGGAGCCAAATATGACCTAATGTGTCAGCATTTACAGTCTTTAGACTGCATTTAAGCCATGTTTAGAGAGCGTTTAGAGAATTTTTAAATAACGTTAAGACAACGTTTTAGACCTTAGACTGAGGGAGCACACAGTATGGGACCAGCTGCAGGGAAACTACAGCTGCTAGACGCATTGATTTGTTTATCAGATGGACAAACACACATGCTGCGTCGCAAATGGCACCCTATTCCCTATATAGTGGAGCTATGGCTATGGTCAAAAGTAGTGCACTATATAGTGAATGGGGTGCCATTTTGGACACAGCCACATGCAGAAAAGCATTCTACTTAGCCTTGGTCGTTCGCTTCCTCAAACTCTAAATCCAAAGTTATCAAATAAATCATGGCTTTCAGTATTTAATAAACCAGTATGTTCCAGTTCCAGTGCTATTAGCGACATTGCCAAGTATTCATGACTTACTTGGTTTTAATGAACTATAATTCTGTAGGCTTTTTTCCTGTTGACACAGACCATTTAGCATTATGTGTTCCTGGATTGGAACAGTATTGGTATAAATGACCATACTTTATCATTCAGTACAAGTTTGTAGGCTATATTCCAATATTAAGAGCTCAGATTTGATGGGACGATAGTGTGTGTGTGTGTGTGTGTGTGTGTGTGTGTTTTTCCGCTCTGGACCTGGGAGTCTTGTAGCCTGGTTCCTGCTCAGGCCACGGAGGTCTGGGCTAGTTATTTGCCCAGGGGGAGAGGGCCTTATTAGGGCTCTAAATGAAGGGTGACCTGCCTGGAGGGCCTGAGGCCGGGGCCCACCCTGACTGACTGAGTGACTCTGGCCCCTGCTTTGTCCTGCTCCGTCTGCCAATGTGGGGAGATGGCATCAGTGGAGCAGAAACATGAACAACACAGCACTGTAGTGGACTGGTTGTGGGTAGTTTCCATCAGATTTTGTGTCAAGTAGGAGAAAGTGGCTCCGACATAATACATAAGTAGGCCGTAATTAATTTCAATAGGTGACTATGAGTGATAGATGTGATGGTTTCACAAGTGACTTAAAAGAGATATTGATCCTCTTTCAATACAAGATATTGCCTAGATAATGGTGGATATGAAACTCTTTTCATTGGCGTACAGATTGTTGACTCAGTGCCTTTTGTGAAGTTTTCTACGTTACCGTCAGCTGTGTTTTTGTGAGTGATAAGCCATTTTCCTGTCCATTCAGTTTTTCAAACGGGTAATGACATCAGAGACACACACTCTGGTTTCCCGGGCTTCCTTCCTTCCGTGTGCTGTCCGTCAGGGCGATTGTTTCCCCTTGTCCTGACCTCGCCGCTCTTCCTCTCTCAGCCTAGGTCATGTGATCTGAGTCGGTGGCACTTCCAGCCAATTGTGTGATCTCACCACAATAGAGTACAATGGAGTACATCTGGATACATTTGTAGTTAGTTGAAGGATCAAAATGTCAGTCTCTGATCTCTGTAGGTGACTCTAAATATCAACAGATAACTGATGTTTATAGAACACAAAATAACCTGTTTCAATATGTTTTATATGTACTGTATAAGGAATTGGAAGACTCTTCAATTGAATCAGTGCACTGTTGCTCCCATTTACACGTCTACATTGACCTTTACAGTAGATTGACAGGGTTATGATTTACCACGGTTGACTGCCCTTTGACCTCCCTACAACCAGAGGTCCATTATACTGTACATTACTGTTACATTATACTGTAACAATACAGAGAGGAAGGCCCATTGAGATTCAATTTGACCACTGTCCTGGGTGGTGTTATACCATCATTTCTGCCAGTTCAAGCCCTCTAACCCAGCATTGAATTTGTTTGTATAAATTCTCATAGTGTCTCATTGGCCCTGAAATGACATGTTTGGTTGATCAACAAAGTTGCGACGAAGGATTTCCTCTATACCCCTTCATTCTCCTCTGGTGGCCTGCCTGTGTGTTGTCTGTCCCTGTCCCCTAACCCCTTGTGTCACCATGTGACCTTCTGCAGCGTCACACCAGATGAGGGCCCCACTGTCCCCTCTCTACAGAGAATCCCTCCACATGCACACACACACAGAGAGCCAGAAGGGTAGGGAGATCCCAGGCTGATTAACATGATTAGTAGTGGACCCCCCAGGAGGGAAGTTTAGGGAACAGGGGGGCTGCCATTCCCATCTGGCTAAGTTCACGCTAGTTACAGTCTCTGATGACAACACACACACACTGGGCCTGTACCGTGGAATCGAGGGTAGACATTCCCAAAGTAAGAATCTTTGTACTAATTCCCTAGAATTCCGAAGTACTGTATCCAGTTTCCCCTTCCCCATGTCATTCCATGCTGCGCCACATATGTGGAACTAGAATGACCTACAGCGTTATGTGATTAAACCTACTCCAGCTTTAAAAGGGTCTTAGTTGAAGCAGTCTGATTGGTATCTCTAGTAAAGTCATTGTGATAAAGCCGCTCTTGACAGCAGGGCCTGTGGTGTATTCATTATGGAAACTGTTTACCGTTTAAGAACCAAACAGAAGCAAACAGAGCAAAACTAGAGTTTCTATTGGACAAATTCAGGTCCCTCCCTGTTTGCTTCCGTTTAAAAAATGTTTTGCAACAGAATCGGCGTAATGAATATGCCCCTGGTATCCATCATAGTAAGAGACGCCTCGCTCGCTTACAAGGCGCTTACAAGGCGCCGACGAAGATGCCGGCCTCGAGACTAGCTCTTAGGAAACTTTGCAGTATTTAGTTTTTTTATGTATTATATTTTACATTATTAGCTCAGAAAGTGTTTTGCATCATTACATACAGCCGGGAAAAACTATTGGATATCAGAGCGCGGTAACTCACCAGCATTACGACCAGGAATACGACTTTCCCGAAGCAGATCCTTTGTTTGCTCTCCCCAGGGCAACTGAACTGATTCCAGCGGCTGACCCAAAACATCGCCGGCGGAGGAGAGGCATTCGGAGAGCCTGCTGGTCGACCTAGGAGGCGCGCACACCACCCGCCGCTTCCAAGTATTCTACTCGCTAATCTTCAATCTTTGGTTAACAAGCTCGAAGAACTCCGGGCAAGGATTTCTTTCCAGAGAGACATCAAGGCCTGTAACATACTCTGTTTCACGGAAACATGGCTCTCTTGGGATATTCTGTCGAAATCGGTCCATCCAGACGGGTTCTCAGTTCATCGCGCAGACAGGAATAAATATCTCTCCGGGAAGCAGAAGGGCGGAGGTGTGTGTTTCATGATTAACGTCTCATGGTGTAATTGTAGTTTGTAATTATAGTAACATAGAGGAACTCGAGTCCTTCTGTTCACCCAACCTAGAATATCTCACAATCAAATGCCGACCGTATTATCTCCCAAGATAATTTTCTTCGGTTATAGTCACGGCTGTGTATCTCCCCCCTCAAGCCGATACCACGACGGCCCTCAAATAACTTCACTGGACCTTATGCAAACTGGAAACCACATATCCTGAGGCTGCATTTATTGTAGCCGGGATTTTAACAAAGCAAATTTGAGGACTAGGCTGCTGAAGTTCTATCAACATATTGACTGTTGTACTCGCGCTGCGAAAATACTCGACCATTGCTATTCAAACTTCCGGGATGGTTATAAGGCCCTCTCCCGCCCTCCTTTCGGCAAATCTGACCATGACTCAATTTAGCTTCTCCCTTTCTATAGGCAGAAACTCAAACAGGAAGTACCTGTGCTAAGGACTATTCAACGCTGGTCTGACCAATCGGAATCCACGCTTCAAGATTGTTTTGATCACACGGACTGGGATATGTTCCAGGTAGCTTCCGAAAATAATTTAGACATATACACTGAAACGGTGACTGAGTTTATCAGGAAGTATATAGGTGATGTTGTGCCCACTGTGACTATTAAAACCTACCCTAACCAGAAACCGTGGATAGAACCACCGCATTCAACCATGGCAAGGTGACTGGGAATATGGCAGAATACAAACAGTGTAGCTACTCACTCCACAAGGCAATTAAACTGGCAAAACATCAGTATAGAGACAAAGGGGAGTCGCAATTCAACGGCTCAGACATGATACGTATATGGCAGGGTCTACAGACAATCACGGACTACAAAAAGAAAACCAGCCACGTCGCCGACACCGTCGTCTCGCTTCCAGACAAGCTAAACACCTTCTTCGCCCGCTTTGAGGATAACATAGTGCCACTGACGAGGCCCACTACCAAGGACTGTGGCCTCTCCTTCTCCATGGCCGACGTGATTAAGACATTTAAGCGTGTTAACCCCCGCAAGGCTGCCGGCCCAGACGGCATCCCTAGCAGCGTCCTCAGAGCATGCGCAGACCAGCTGGCTGGTGTGTTCATGGACATATTCAATCTCTCCCTTTCCCAGTCTGCTGTTCCCACATGCTTCAAGATGGCCACCATTGTTCCTGTACCCAAGAAAGCAAAGGTAACTGAACAAAATCACTATCGCCCTGTAGCACTCACCTCTGTCATCATGAAGTGCTTTGAGAGACTAGTCAAGGATCATATCACCTCTACCTTACGTGTCACCCTAGACCCACTTCAATTTGCTTACCGCCCCAATAGATCCACAGATGATGCAATTGCCATCACACTGCACACTGCCCTATCACATCTGGACAAGAGGAATACCTATATAAGAATGCTGTTCATTGACTATAGCTCAGCGTTCAACACCATAGTACCCTCCAAGCTCATCATTAAGCTTGAGGCCCTGGGTCTGAACCCCGCCCTGTGCAACTGGGTCCTGGACTTCCTGACGGGCCGCCCCCAGGTGGTGAAGGTAGGAAACAACATCTCCACTTCACTGATCCTCAACACTGGGGCCCCACAAGGGTGCGTGCTCAGCCCCCTCCTGTACTCCCTGTTCACCCATGACTGCGTGGCCAAGCACGCCTCCAACTCAGTCATCAAGTTTGCAGACGACACAACAGTAGTAGTCTTGATTACCAACAATGACGAGACCGCCTACAGGGAGGAGGTGAGGACTCTGGGAGTGTGGTGCCAGGAAAATAACCTCTCACTCAACATCAACAAAACAAAGGAGATGATCGTGGACTTCAGGAAACAGCAGAGGGTGCACCCCCCTATCCACATTGACGGGACCGCAGTGGAGAAGGTGGAAAGCTTCAAGTTCCTTGGCGTACACATCACCGACAAACTGAAATGGTCCACCCACGCAGACAGTGTGGTGAAGAAGGCGCAACAGAGCCTCTTCAACCTCAGGAGGCTGAAGACATTTGGCTTATCACCTAAAACCCTCACAAACTTTTACAGATGCACAATTGAGAGCATCATGTCGGGCTGTATCACCGCCTGGTACGGCAACTGCACCGCCCACAACCGGAGGGCTCTCCAGAGGGTGGTGCGGTCTGTCGAACGCATTACCGGGGGCAAACTACCCGCCCTCCAAGACTCATACAGCACCCGATGTCACAGGAAGGCCAAAAAGATCCTCAAGGACATTAACCACCTGAGCCACTGCCTGTTCAACCCGCTATCATCCAGAAGGTGAGGTCAGTACAGGTGCATCAAAGCTGGGACCGAGAGAATGAAAAACAGCTTCTATCTCAAGGCCATCAGACTGTTAAATAGCCATCACTAGCATATTAGAGGCTGCTGCTGCCTATTGAAATCACTAAAAACTAGTAGAAAATACTCATCTCATATGTATATACTGCACATCTAGAATATTCTTCTGTATCTTAGTCCATGCCGCTCTGTCATTGCTTGTCCATATATGTATATATTCTTAAATCCCATTCCTTACTTTTTTGTGTGTATTGGGTATATGTTGTGAAATTGTTAGATATTACTGCACTGTCGGAGCTAGAAGCACAAGCATTTCGCTACACCCGCTATAACATCTGCTAAACACGTGTGACAAATAAAATTTGATTTGATTTGAGGTATTCATGAAGTCATTCACCAAGTCATTATGGTACAAAGAGAGAAAGGAGGCCCCACTCATTTTAACCAGGCAGATACTGAACTGGAGATTATGCTTATTGGGTGTTCTTAACAACACTCTGGAGTCTGGCTTCATATTTGTTTTCAGTTTGTGGACAGGACTAGGTAGGTGTCAACATCTTAGGGGAGAGGGGAGCGCAACAGGGTTTGGGCTGGTGTACATTTTGCTTTTACATAGCTAACAAGCATGGACTTGATGACAAGGGAGGACTATGACACGCACGCACACACACATGCACGTACACACACACACCACCTCAGACAGTGGTCAGGCATCTCACAGTTTAATTGCACTCAGCATGACCTGCTGTGTCATTATCAGAGAGAGAGAAGGCCTCATGCTAGAGTATATCATCATGGCTCATCTTAAACTGTTTACAGGTTCCAAACCTCTCAGGGTTAGCGTTAGTGGGCAAGGAAAACTACAGAGTGAGGTCATTAGACTGCAGTGTTGGCCACTCACTTTCAGCTCCCCTGAGTGCTAACAGTGTTAGGTCATAATATAATGTATGTGGGTGCAGAGCTCAGAGAGGCCAGCAGGAGGTGCAGTATGACGAGTGGCGTGTAGGGTTAGGGTTTGGCTTAGGGGAGTTAGCTATGGGACCTGGCTTGCTGAAAATGATTGCATCTTATACAGGACATTGCTGAGGGCATAGACGGTACTTAAAGGTGCATTTTTAAGTACATCTCTTATCCACTCTGTCTTTCTTTCTCACTCCCCACTTTCTCTTCTCTCACTCTCTCACTCACACATTGTTCTGTATCTCACTGAAACTGAATGAATGTGTCTGCTTGTGTTGTGTGGGATTTATCCCTGATGTGATTTTAAGTATTTTGGAGGCTGTGGACACTGACTGGGTCAGTGGAAAACCTGTGTCTGTCTGTTTGTATTGAGGTCTCCCACTGTGGGTGGAGCGGAGCTGAGAGAAGTGGAAACAGGACAGGGTCCCCCAGATAAGGTTTCCGGAAGCTTCTGTTTACTCTGCTCCGCCTGGTGGAAGTCAGGGGTTAAAGAAGGTTCCCATGCAGCAACACACACACACACTCCACTAAAGCTACCCCAGTTCCCCTCTCCTCCTATTTCCAGTCTCCCTGAGCCGCTCTCTCCCAGTCCCCATTCTTGTCTTCCTTAGTGAGTTCTCTCAATGCTGGTCAAGCTGGCCTGACACTAGTCATGACCGTACACAATAGGTAGAGCCAGGACTTTTTCCTGACCACTTGACCAGCAGCCAACAACTATCATCACTATCAGTGTCTGGACCCTCTCCTGGCTCTACCACAGTCTTTATCTGGTTTATTCAGTTTTTATCTTCTAGAGGTGTCCTGTCTGGTCCTGTCTGGTCCTGCTTATAGACTGCACCCAGCTGCTACGGGCTGACCAGGATGAGCTCTGTATTTCTCAGTTTTGCGAACTGTACAGCTGGTTGACAAAGAGAAGGTCAACTTTGGGCCAGTTCCTCGGCTCTCAACATCCTCTGATAATGATGTTTTCCTCATTCTCTGGCTGTTTGGAATGCTAATGGTGTTTTGCTGTAATTAAACTCTCTCTTTCACCATAACAATACAAGATTCCCAGATATTGACGTCATGTATAGGTGTTTGTCGAGGGCAGTGCCTCACAACCAGCAGCTGTTGCTGTGTGGCCAGAGAGAGTGTGTGTGTGTGCGCGCGCATGCATTGTGAGTGGGCACTGGACAGATGGCCATACGTACCACTGTTGTGCCATCTGCTAGGCTGGGCAGTGGGCAGATGGGAGGCAGGGCAGGGTGTGTGTGGGGTCAGTATGTGTGTAGGAGACCATTCTGCTGACCACCTCTCTCTGCTGGACCTCTCCTAAGGAGGTACAGTAATAATAGTAATCAGCCACCATAGAAATAGAATTACTAGAACGGGCGTCCCCATTCAAGTCAATGTTCTGTGATTCTATTTCTATCAGCCATGTCACGATCGTCGTAGGAGTGAGTAGACCAAGGCGCAGCGTGTGAAACAAACATGACTTTATTTAATTAAAGTATCAAACAAAACACGACTCGTGAAGTCCACGGTTAACAATACCGACACGGAACAAAAACCCACAACACCCAAGGGAAAACATACAGTTTAAATATGGCTCCCAATCAGAGACAACCAGCCGACAGCTGACACTCGTTGCCTCTGATTGGGAGTCACACAGGCAAACATAGACACAGACAACCTAGAACACCCAAACAAAGAAACAGAACACATCGAATGAACACACCCTGGCTCAACATATAGAGTCCCAGAGCCAGGGTGTGACAGTACCCCCCCCTAAAGGCGCGGACTGCGACCGCGCCTCAACTAAAGCAAAACAGGGGAGGGCTGGGCGGGCATACCTCCTCGGCGGCGGTTCTGCCTCCGGCCTTGACCACCACCCTCCAATGAACCCCCCATAGCGCCCCTGGTCCAGTCTAGCTCCGCTGGCTGGAGCTGACCTGGACGTAGCAGGAGCGGCTAGCTTCAGCTCCGTTGGGGAGCAATAAAGCGGTACCTGATCTGGCACCGATGACCCAGACACGGGTTGTGCCGGACTGACGACTTCGCACCCCTGGCTTGGTGCGAGTGGCAGGAACGAGCCGGGCCGGGCTGGCGACGCGCACCGTAGACTTGGTGCGAGTGGCAGGAACAGGCCGGACCGGGCTGGCGACGCGCACCGTAGACTTGGTGCGTGGAGCAGGGACAGGCCGGGCCGGGCTGGCGACGCACCCGTAGGCTTGGTGCGTGGAGCAGGGACAGGCCGGGCTGGGCTGACGACGCACACCGTAGGCTTGGTGCGTGGAGCAGGGACAGGCCGGACAGGGCTGGCGACGCACACCGTAGGCTTGGTGCGTGGAGCAGGGACAGGCCGGACAGGGCTGGCGACGCACACCGTAGGCTTGGTGCGTGGAGCAGGGACAGGCCGGGCAGGGCTGGCGACGCACACCGTAGGCTTGGTGCGTGGAGCAGGAACAGGCCGGGCAGGGCTGGCGACGCACACCGTAGGCTTGGTGCGTGGAGCAGGAACAGGCCGGGCTGGGCTGGCGACGCACACCGTAGGTTTGGTGCGTGGAGCAGGGACAGGCCGGGCTGGGCTGTCGACGCACACCGTAGGCTTGGTGCGTGGAGCAGGAACAGGCCGGGCAGGGCTGGCGACGCACACCGTAGGTTTGGTGCGTGGAGCAGGAACAGGCCGGGCAGGGCTGGCGACGCACACCGTAGGCTTGGTGCGTGGAGCAGGGACAGGCCGGGCTGGGCTGTCGACGCACACCGTAGGCTTGGTGCGTGGAGCAGGAACAGGCCGGGCAGGGCTGGCGACGCACACCGTAGGTTTGGTGCGTGGAGCAGGAACAGGCCGGGCAGGGCTGGCGACGCACACCGTAGGCTTGGTGCGTGGAGCAGGAACAGGCCGGGCTGGGCTGGCGACGCACACCGTAGGTTTGGTGCGTGGAGCAGGGACAGGCCGGGCTGGGCTGTCGACGCACACCGTAGGCTTGGTGCGTGGAGCAGGAACAGGCCGGGCAGGGCTGGCGACGCACACCGTAGGTTTGGTGCGTGGAGCAGGGACAGGCCGGACAGGGCTGGCGACGCACACCGTAGGCTTGGTGCGTGGAGCAGGGACAGGCCGGACAGGGCTGGCGACGCACACCGTAGGCTTGGTGCGTGGAGCAGGAACAGGCCGGGCTGGGCTGTCGACGCACACCGTAGGCTTGGTGCGTGGAGCAGGAACAGGCCGGGCTGGGCTGTTGACGCACACCGTAGGCTTGTTGCGTGGAGCAGGAACAGGCCGGACCGTACTGGGAACACACACCACTGGCTTTAAACGGGGATCAGGAACGGGCCGGACCGGACTGGCAATACACCTCAGTACCTCTCGCCGTGCCTCTACAACTTCCTTCCCTCCTCTCGCCAATGGCTCCCGTAACCCGGTGGCCTTCTCTCCTCGTCTCCCATTACGCCCTGTGGCAGCCTCCTGCTGCCCAGTCGCCCATGCCGTGTGCCCCCCCCTAAAAAATTATTGGGGGTGCCTCTCGTCCTTCCGACGATGGCACTGCTGACGCCGCTGCTCCTCTCCTGCCTGGGTCTCCCCCTTCATAGCCCTCCGGTACCGGACGGCCTCCTCCTCGGTAATCTGCCCCCAACCGAGGAGGACATCCACCAGCGTCACCTCCTGCGTGTGTTCCTGGACACGCTGCTTGGTCGTTGTATGGTGGGTTTTTCTGTCACGATCGTCGTAGGAGTGAGTAGACCAAGGCGCAGCGTGTGAAACAAACATGACTTTATTTAATTAAAGTATCAAACAAAACACGACTCGTGAAGTCCACGGTTAACAATACCGACACGGAACAAAAACCCACAACACCCAAGGGAAAACATACAGTTTAAATATGGCTCCCAATCAGAGACAACCAGCCGACAGCTGACACTCGTTGCCTCTGATTGGGAGTCACACAGGCAAACATAGACACAGACAACCTAGAACACCCAAACAAAGAAACAGAACACATCGAATGAACACACCCTGGCTCAACATATAGAGTCCCAGAGCCAGGGTGTGACAAGCCACTAGTCCATTGGGTGGTGGTGTGGATGGTGGAGACACTGTACTGCAGGGGGTTATTGATCATTAGCTTTTCAATAGAAGAGGAAACCAGTTACTTTTTATGATCAATTGTTTATTAATCTTCAATTATATATATTTTGTAAATAACACGAAGAAATTAATCCATGTTAATTAAATGTCTCACTGACAGATCTTATCGATTTGGTCATATAGCCACTTCCCATGTTTACTTGATTTGATTTGATCTGTCATTCAATACATTTCCTCCGGACATAATTCAAGTACTGTAGGGTCTTTGACACAAAATGGTGTCAGTTGCACAGGCTGGTGCCCCATGCTGATAATAGCTGAGGCAACAACTTCCTTGCTGATGCTCACTTTACATTGAAGTGAATGAGACCAGTCCATGATGAAGTCATCATTTCACCCATTGACACATGGTACAGTGCCTCGAGGTGTGTTTGACAGGGGTAATATTATGACTAGACTTAAACCCTAATCCCCTCTGAACAGCCCTAGATCAAACAACACTGGATTAGCCTTACACACACATACACATACACACACACACACACACAGTGCTTACTTGCCTGACTGGCTTCTCACCTCCATGGTGAACAGCTAGTCCTTTATTGCCTAAACACAGCTAACACCGCTACATTGGGAGTCATTATCCTGTGGAAGTAGCTAGCTTTGTCAATTTAGCTAAAATAGCTTGGCTCAGAGGAACTCTGGGTGAACTTTCACCTTTACGATGTGTAGAGCGTTGTACTCAGTGATGGGACGTAGGGGAGAGAAGACATGGAGGAGAGTAGGAGATGGAACAAGGAAGAGCAGCTGAAGATTTAGGGGAAAGGGCAACATTACTGCCTCTGATAGTATGCAGTGTTGGTTAACTACGTGAAGTCATTGCATTGTAGACAAAATGTAGAGGCCGCTTTGAGTACAGTAGTACACGTCTACAATTAGTCGTATTCTCCCTTTCTAGACTGTACTGACATGTCTTTTAGAAAGAGGATACACCATCATTTAAATCATCAAACTTACAGTAAATCTATCATTGGAAAAACCATTGACAACTTGTCATGTTATGACTAGATCTTTTAGTCTTCATTTAGTCGAACACTGATAAACTCTCTCTCTGTCTCTCCCAGTACAGCACATGGCAAGGTTTCTATTATGGATAATTATCATCATAACTATGGGAGGTTTTCTGGAACCACCGCACAGAGAGAAAGTAGGTAATCACAGAGTCCCGTCTTCCTCTCTTACTTCTTCTCCATTCCAAGCTGAGTCATCCGACTCCCCCTAGCATTCCAGCTGGAATTAGGGGCAGGGATTCCCCCGGAAGGCCGATGTGATCCGTGGAGCTCTGTTTATTGTTCAGTCTTGAGGCTCCGGGTTAGGAACGTCGAGTTGGGAACGTCGGGAAGAGTTACAGAAACTGTGCATTAGATCCCAAGCGCTCCCAGGCACTCCCAGCTGTCACACTGAAGAGTTTAGGTTTGGGAAGCAGTTGGGAATTTTATTTTTTTACTTCCACGTCAGAATAGTCTGTACTGTGGTGATTCGACTGGGACTGCGATTGGAAGACATGGCTGCATGTGGTGCAGAGATGCACATTAACCCTGAGATGGAGGTCCTCTGTGAGTATGGCTGTTGGTCTGCACCCAAATGGCACACTATTCCCTCTATAGTGCACTACTTTTGACCAGGGTCCATAGGGATCTGGTCAAAAGTAGTGCACTATGTAGGGAATAGGGTGTCATTTGGGGTGAAGGAAGGTGTGACTGAGACAACTGGTTTCTATTAAGGCCAATCAGGGCTACATGATGTTTAACTCTACTTTAGACGCTGAGGAAGTGGAAAGGCATTCAGGGACTTCCCAATATGCTTTTTAAAGTTCCTCTTCTCCCCCTAAAACCTGCATTGTTTTCTCTCTCCCTGAAGTCTTGTTTTATCGTCTGTGCTGTTTTGTGCTACTCTTGTATGTTGCATTAAGGCTCCATGTCCACAGTTAAGTTATGTATCACTAAGAATGTCCTTGATTCGATAGTGGAGTTGAATAGTTTGTGCATATATACAGTATGTGTTATGTCTGAGTCTGCATACTTCTAATGTGGGTTTGATTAAATCCTTATACATGCTAGCCTTTCAGTATAGCAGACTCAACAGATCTCTCTCTCGCTTGCTATCTATCTATCTATCTCTGGGAGTTATTAGGCTCAGTTAGGTAACACAGCTGGGAAGTGTTTTAACACTGTAAAACTGAGGGGAAACAATCCACTAGATAAACACCTTGGCTAAAACAAACCTCCGACCACAAATTCCGATAGTTTATTTACTTTGCGGCCGCTGTTCAAACAACAGGCGCACGGGCCCTTCAAGAGAGAGTATGTGTGTGTGTATATACCTCAAGAGTACAGAAAAGTGTGGATGAAAGCAAACAAGGCCAGGGTTACGGTAACCTTGAAGAGCAACGTACAAGCTGAGGTCTGAGATGTGTCAGGAGCAGAGTTGGAGGGATCGTGTAGCGTTGCTGGAGTGCAGCACAGTTCCTGAGGGAGTAGTACAGTGTGTATATGGAGGAGGATTAGAAATGGACTGCATGAACTTAATGTCTTCAGGGTGGAGAGAGAAGAACAAGTAGGGCTAGGGAGTTTCCTGACCATGTGACTAGGGTCAGATCTTATCCTGCTGAGGTCACACAGTCAGGAATAAGTCTGTCCCTAAAATGAACTCTAAACTGGCCTTTTTCTGTCAATACCATGTCTCCTATGTCTGCCATGAGATTATGGGTTCATCTCAATAGTGTTAAGGGGCTACCTCTCTCTGTCTGCTTTCCTTCACCTGCACTGATCTAACCCTAGTGTGAATTTGCTATCACTTATCTGGTTCCCTCAGATGAGTGTGGACGAAGAGAAGGAGACACGGAGAGGAAGCCACTTTGGACTAGAGAGATGCACCCAGGCCTTAGATGTTTTCATCTAGTTGCATGCGTCCTCACATGCTGTCTCCATCTGCACCACAGGGGAGCAGAGCAGCCTCGGCTACAGCTCAACAGGAAGTCGCTTGTCTTCTCTCCTTCCCTGATACCAGATGTTCTCTTCCTCTGTCCTTCTTCATCCCTTCTTCCATCTCTCTGGGTGGGAGGCTGTATGTCTGTGTGAGTCACTCTCTGCTGAGTCATTGAGGTGACTTGGCTAATCAACTCCATGTGTTCTAATCACTGTGTGGGCCTCCTCCAATCAGACCTGACCTCTAGTCCAATCAGAGAGCTCCCCTCTGGGGTTGAGCCTGCATGGGTCTCCGGTTGCCTGTTCGGCCCACACAGTTTGATGTGATTATACGAAGCTGGCCTCAAAATGGCCTCCAGAAGTGGGGTAAATGACAACACAAACAGAATGACAAACAAACAAAGCTCTGGAGAGACGTTCAGCCAACAGAGCAACAGCTGCCAAAGAGCTGGGTCATTTAATAAGGTTCTGGCACAATAATTCCAATGTTTGTTTGCAACTGCAAAACAAGGAAGTGGCTCTAGGGTCTCATCTCGTTATCATGGCGTATAATCAAGATAAGGAAGGAAGTCTGAATGTGATTTCTCACCCACAGAGCTTCTCTTTGCCAAAAAGGTCTTCTGAGGTCTATTAGCTATGGTTATGAGCGTACAGTAGTAAACAGAGGATGCCTGTTCTAGGACTATTTCTATGGGCCAGCGACTTAGTTATTTTGAGATGAGTTGGAGCACTGAAATAGACTCAGTCAATGAGCAAAGCTTGAGTTCCAATATGAATTTGCTTTTCCACAGGACTAACTGAATGTATGGCGGTCATTGATTCGGTCACATGTGATCTCTGGGTTCTCACAAGACGAAGGAGACCAACAAACAAACGACTTTTGTGTTGCAGTGTTGAGATTCTTCAAATAGCCCCCCTTTGCCTTGATGACAGCTTTGCACACTCTTGGCATTATCTCAACCAGCTTCACCTGGAATGCTTTTCCAACAGTCTTGAAGGAGTTCCCACATATGCCGACCACTTGTTAGCTGCTTTTCCTTCACTCTGCCGTCCGACTCATCGCATACCATCTCAATTGGGTTGAAGTTGGGGGATTGTGGAGGCCAGGTAATCTGATGCAGCACTCCATCACTCTCCTTCTTGGTCAAATAGCCCTTACACAGCCTGGAGGTGTGTTAGGTCATTGTCCTGTTGAAAAACAAATTATAGTCCCACTAAGCGCAAACCAGATGGGATGGTGTATCGCTGCAGAATGCTGTGGTAGCCATGCTGGTTAAGTGTGCCTTGAATTCTAAATAAATCACAGACAGTGTCACCAGCAAAGCACCATAACACCTCCTCCTCCATGCTTTACGGAGGGAACTACACATGCAGAGATCATCCATTCACCCACACCGTGTCTCACAAAGACACGGCGGTTGGAACCAAAAATCTCCAATTTGGACTCCAGACCAAAGGACAAATTTCCACCGGTCTTATGTCCATTGCTCGTGTTTCTTGGCCCAAGCAGGTCTCTTCTTCTTATTGGTGTCTTTTAGTAGTGGTTTCTTTGCAGCAATTCGACCATGAAGGCCTGATTCACACAGTCCCCTCTGAACAGTTGATGTTGAGATGTGTCTGTGACTTGACCTCTGTGAAGCATTTATTTGGGCTGCAATTTCTGAGGCTGGTAACTCTAATGAACTTATCCTCTGCAGCAGAGGTGACTCTCGGTCTTCCATTCCTGTGGCGGTCCTCATGAGAGCCAGTTTCATCATAGCGCTTGATGGTTTTTGCGACTGCACTTGAAAAAACTTTCAAAGTTCTTGACATTTTCCGTACTGACTGACCTTCATGTCTTAAAGTAATGATGGACTGTTGTTTCTCTTTGCTTATTTGAGCTGTTCTTGCCATAATATGGACTTGTTCTTTTACCAAATAGGGCTGTCTTCTGTATACCCCCCCTATGATGTCACAACACAACTTGATTGGCTCAAACGCATTATGAAGGAAATAAATTCCACAAATTACCTTTTAAGAAGGCACACCTGTTAATTGAAATGCATTCCAGGTGACTACCCCATGAAGCTGGTTGAGAGAATGCCAAGAGTGTGCAAAGCTGTCATCAAGGCAAAGGGTGGCTATTTGAAGAATCTCAAAAATAAAATCTATTTTGATTTGTTTAACACTTTTTTGGTTACTACATGATTCCATATGTGTTATTTCATAGTTTTGATGTCTTCACTATTATTCTACAATGTAAAAATAAAGAAAAACCCTTGAATGAGTTGGTGTGTCCAAAACTTTTGACTGGTACTGTATATATTTTTTGTAGAATAAACAGACACACTACTATTGTATTCCTAATAGAGCCTCAACCGAAGAGCATGCATGTGATGATCTGTATTAGTTCAGTAGAAGACGGACTGCTCTCTCATATCTATCTCTCACTGAGACCGGATGCCTATAGGGCCAGGTGCACAAACCATGTGGTCCAATACATACACAAACCACCGAAACCATGACAGGAAGGAAGTGTTTGTGCTGAATATGAGAACATATTGGGCCTCTCATCAGCTTGCAAATGTGGAAAAAAGCTTGCTAGTTAAGTGCAGTACAGAGATTTTTCTCTTTCCATCTTTCCACCCGCTTGTGATAAAACTAATTATCTCTTAATTCCAGTAATCGGATAAGAAGGAAGCGTGTTGTTTCAGCATTGAAGGGATTGTGTCTTTCATAGTGTGTGAATGCAGATTTATGATAGACACAATTCCATAGATATTGCATGGATAGTCCTACGCAACAAGTGAATGTAGCTATGAAACCAAAAGAAAATACCATACTGATGTCTTTCACAGTGTATGTAGACATAAGATAAAGACATACAGTGAGGGAAAAAAGTATTTGATCCCCTGCTGATTTTGTAAGTTTGCCCACTGACAAATAAATGATCAGTCTATAATTTTAATGGTATGTTTATTTGAGCAGTGAGAGACAGAATAACAACAAAAAAATCCTGGAAAAACGAATGTCAAAAATGTTATAGATTGATTTGCATTGTAATGAGGGAAATAAGTATTTGACCCCTCTGCAAAACATGACTTAGTACTTGGTGGCAAAACCCTTGTTGGCAATCACAGAGGTCAGACGTTTCTTGTAGTTGGCCACCAGGTTTGCACACATCTCAGGAGGGATTTTGTCCCACTCCTCTTTGCAGATCTTCTCCAAGTCATTAAGGTTTCGAGCCTGACGTTTGGCAACTCGAACCTTCAGCTCCCTCCACAGATTTTCTATGGGATTAAGGTCTGGAGACTGGCTAGGCCACTCCAGGACCTTAATGTGCTTCTTCTTGAGCCACTCCTTTGTTGCCTTGGCCGTGTGTTTTGAGTCATTGTCATGCTGGAATACCCATCCACGACCCATTTTCAATGCCCTGACTGAGGGAAGGAGGTTCTCACCCAAGATTTGACGGTACATGGCCCCGTCCATCGTCCCTTTGATGCGGTGAAGTTGTCCTGTCCCCTTAGCAGAAAAACACCCCCAAAGCATAATGTTTCCACCTCCATGTTTGACAGTGGGGATGGTGTTCTTGAGGTCATAGGCAGCATTCCTCCTCCTCCAAACACGGCGAGTTGAGTTGATGCCAAAGAGCTCGATTTTGGTCTCATCTGACCACAACACTTTCACCCAGTTCTCTTCTGAATTATTCAGATGTTCATTGGCAAACTTCAGATGGGCATGTATACGTGCTTTCTTGAGCAGGGGGACCTTGCGGGCGCTGCAGGATTTCAGTCCTTCACGGCGTAGTGTGTTAGCAATTGTTTTCTTGGTGACTATGGTCCCAGCTGCCTTGAGATCATTGACAAGATATTCCCGTGTAGTTCTGGGCTGATTCCTCACCGTTCTCATGATCATTGCAACTCCACAAGGTGAGATCTTGCATGGAGCCCCAGGCCGAGGGAGATTGACAGTTATTTTGTGTTTCTTCCATTTGCGAATAATCGCACCAACTGTTGTCACCTTCTTACCAAGCTGCTTGGTGATGGTCTTGTAGCCCATTCCAGCCTTGTGTAGGTCTACAATTTTGTCCCTGACATCCTTGGAGAGCTCTTTGGTCTTGGCCATGGTGGAGAGTTTGGAATCTGATTGATTGATTGCTTCTGTGGAGCCAGAAATCTTTCTGATTGAGAGGGGGTCAAATACTTATTTCCCTCATTAAAATGCAAATCAATTTATAACATTTTTGACATGCGTTTTTCTGGATTTTTTTGTTGTTATTCTGTCTCCCACTGTTCAAATAAACCTAACATTAAAATTATAGACTGATCATGTCTTTGTCAGTGGGCAAACGTACAAAATCAGCAGGGGATCAAATACTTTTTCCCTCACTGTAGCTCCACAGATATTGCATGCAACAAGTGAACGTATGAGACCAAAAAAGAATCACACATTGTACTCTTATTCAATTAATAATGTTTGAATTACAGTCTACAGAGCTGTTTCCCATAGAATGTTTCATGCTGAGTCTGATGACTCTATGGGATGGTATTCATTCGTTATCTGGGACATATTCCTTTAGTCATGGGGCTGTATGAGGCAGGCATTAAAGTGATGGAGACTCATTGTAGCCCCGGAGGAGAAAGAGACAGGATGAGAGATGACCCAGTGTCCTCCTCACAGTACATACACAGTACATCATGAACACTGTGCGCGCACACACACACAGACATACAGGGAGAGACACACGGCACTGAGCATTGGGAGGGAAAGGGACAGATGGACATAAACACACATACTCACTCTTTCACTGAATACACATTTGTTCAATTTCTTTCTCCATTTTAAGCACATGCATACTGTCACCGAGAAATGTTCTCTCCAATCTTTCCGTTTCCACCTCTTACACTAAACACACATTACATTTTTCTGTCAAACACATACACCCCTTTCTCTCCATTCCTCATACATATGCACTCTTAAAACACACTCCTTTCCTCCTATTTCCAAATGCCCCCCCCCTGCACACACATACACACACACTCACTCACTCTCCCTGTGTCCAGCACATTCACAATGCTCTCCATTCAACTCTCCCTGAATGAGGGGTGTGCAATGCCTGCTGCTGGCCTGCTGGGGTGTGGAGTGGTGGGTCATGTGACCAGGCTGTGGGGGCGGGGCCTGGGAGCAGCAGCAGAGATCTGGGTGGTTGTGAGGAAAGAGAGAAAGAGAAAGGCTTGGGTGAGTGTCTCTTGTTTTCTGTTCATTCATAACATGCTACTTGTTTCTCTGATTGTGTGGGATTTCCTTTTGTAGAGAGGCTGTGGAGGAGTGATAGAAAGGGAAAGAGGGGGATGAGGGAAAGAGAGGGATGACGGGGTTGTTCAATGTTTGTGTCAAAGTTAGTTTGCCAGGTGTCCTGTCTGGACAGGGTTTTGGAGCTGAAGCGTGTAGTGTGTGTGAGCTGTATTTGTCAGGGCTTGGAACAGTGTAATAATAATATGCAGACCAGAACTTGCAGTGGTGTTTTTTTTTGCAGTGGTGTCTCTTGTTCCATTGTGCTTTACGGGAGAGTTCGGGGGGTTACTGTTACCCCTCTCTCTCTCTCTCTCTCTCCTCTGTCTTCTCCCCCTTGTCTCTTTCCTTTGTGTGCTTGGTTCCATTCAGCTTGAATAATCAATCTGTTAAAATGGATGGGGGGAGTATTTATTGACCAATCATGTTAGTCCTAGTCGCTCCCTGTGTCTCGTGTTTTAAGGTCCCTGGTATGTGTCTCTTATTTTTTTCAGTTCCTCTTTTTTTTATTTAATTTCTCCCATCAGGGATCGTTCTAGCTTGACTTTGATCCATTGCAGTGGATTAGTAAGTAAGATGTAGAGGCCAACTTTTCAACATGATTTAATTTTGGCAACCCCATGCTTCTGCTCTCTGGTGGATTGCTGTAGCATGTTCAAGGTGAGTTGAAGCGTCAGGCCACATTTTCTGCATGATACTTTCTTCAATGGAAGATCGGACCATTCCTTACAACCCACCCCCAGCCCCTCCTCTTCCTCCTGCTTCACTTGCCTCCCAAGAAAGAAAGAACCACGCTTGTGCCCCATCTTATGTGACTGACTATGTTCGGTTCCCTGTTTCTGCTGTTGAAATATCAGCCATATTGCTTCTATTTGCAGTAGTTCCAGTTTTTGGTCACATGACCTCAATTTTACCCAGCATTCAACAGGTTGTATTGACACAATCCACCAATAGACAACTATCATTGAAGAAAGTAGAACAATAATCAGCAGTGTAACGTTCTGCTCCAGTTGTTGTCGTCAAACCATAGTACACGTCAGAGATATTCTAGATGTCCTTGCCTTGGGGTGTTAGCCACACTGTATCCTTATATGGCCAAGGAGGGATACTGTTAGCTTAACTGCGTGCAGTTAACGTGTGTGTGTGTGTGTGTGCGCGCGCATAACAGCTATGCAGCAAAGACAAGAAAACTGGTCTCAGCACCAGTGTAACAGATGTGATCGTACTTTGCAACTGCCCAGCCAGCGGTCCCAGTTGATTGGTGTTTATTCTGACGATAGACACAAGGAAGCGCGTTAAATATGCAAGACAACTGTATGTTGATGGCTGTAGACTAGTGATTCGTCGCTTGCATGTCAATATCAGACTGGGTATTTTGTGATCAAACATCATAACAATGACAAAAACAGTACAAAATACAATCAATTTAAGTACCTGACGATAGACACAAGGAAGCACATTAGATGTGCAGGACACAGTACGTTGATGGCTGTAGATTCATGATTCATCTGTTAGCATGGAAATAACTGTGAATTAGCAGGGGCTAATCTCGAGCTAGCTAACTCACTCATACAGCAATAACATACAAAAGCACATCCCAGACTTCTGGCCAATATCTAACAGGTACCGTACACGTATACACTGAGTATACAACACATTAGGAACACCTTCCTACTATTGAGTTGCACCCCCTTTTGCCATCAGAACGGCCTCAATTCATCAGGGGCATGGACTCTACAAAGTGGCGAAAGCGTTTCACAAGGATTCTGGCCAATGTTGACTCCAATGCTTCCCACAGTTGGCAAGTTGGCTGAATGTCCTTTGGGTGGTGGACCATTCTTGATACACATGGGAAACTGTTGAGTGTGAGAAACCCAGCAGCGTTGCAGTTCTTGACACAAACCGGTGCTACCATACCCCATTCAAAGGCACTTAAAAAAATGTATTTCCTATTCACCCTCTGAATGGCAGACATACACAATCCATGTCTCAAGGCTTAAAAATCTACGCTGATTTGATGTGGATTTAACAAGTGACATCAATAAGGGGTCATAGCTTTCACCTGTATTCACCTGGTCAGTCCATGTCATGGAAACAGCAGGTGTTCTTAATGTTTTGTATACTCAGTGTATATACACATCAGGACATGTACATAGTGGACTCGTACACATTGTAAATATGAAAATAAAACAGTATTTCAGAACGTGACCTACCGCTTGCGTGTCAATATCAGACTGGGAAGAATTTACGTTCGCGATCTCCCTCTGACCAATGTCATAACACCTTATTGAAATGTAAATGTCGTAGCCGCACAATTGGCCCAGCGTCGTTCAGGGTAGGGGAGGGAATGGCCGGCAGGGATGTAGCTCAGTTGGTAGAGCATGGCGTTTGCAACGCCAGGGTTGTGGGTTCGATTCCCACGGGGGGCCTGTATGAAAAAAATCTAAAAATAAAGTATGCACTCACTAACTGTAAGTCGCTCTGGATAAAAGCGTCTACTAAATGACTAAAATGTAAATGTAAATTCAACCAACCAATAGAAATACATAAACATCGAATAGATATTTCTGCAGTGTCAAGTGGAAACATAACCAACCCTGTTACACGTGTTTAGTCCATCATTCATTATTTAAACACTGCTTTAGAGTAGGAGACACTGACATAATAAAAAAGTAATTAAGTTCTAATGTGTTTACAGGTTCTAGGCTAGCCGCTACGGTTATTAGCGATCAACACAATAAACCAACAGTTAATTAGCTACATTAGCCCACAAGGGAGTAGTTGCATTGTGATTACAGTAGAACTGTTTGCTAATGCGTCCACCATTGTTTCATGCTTTAGTTACTATTCAGCTCACAGGCAAGGTGGCAGGACTGAACATGGGAAAGCAAAAACCTGTGTATTTAAAAAAAAGGTTTTCTCTCTTCTGAGCCCGACCCTGTTCAGGTGACCCTCCTGGAGGTAGAGAGTTCTTAAGATGTGGATCTGTGGCCTGTTATACCATAAACACCATAATGAATTGTATTCCTAAACATAGCCTTTCCTTTTCTCATCCAATGACAGACTCCTCTATTCCTCTATCTACCAGACCACACTGGGAGGTTGTTAACCGTACTGTTAGTGTATATGAGAGGTGGATGAAAGGAGGATGAGACGGGGGAGGGGAGGGAGGACGTGAGCAGGGAGGAACAGCAGACGTGTAATTTCCTGTTAGAGGTGACTGTTTCTGTCTGTGTGCCAGCGAGACAGCGAGGGGCCTGTGGCAGCATATGTACTGCAGGCTATAGGCACCGCCGTATGTCATCTACACAGAGTTCTGATGACGACGACATGATAGGACATCCATCATGACTGTTTTTAACAGTACTGGGTGATGGAGTACACATGGTCCTCCTTGGCGTAGTGTTTGTAAACAACACATACTTGCACTCTATTGACTCCAAGTATCAATGTATCAGTTTGGATGATTTTACGAGGAATAGCTTCTGGGTTATGTGTATCCTTTGACTGACATGAAACTAACATCTTTCAGGATTAGCCAGTCATTGCAGCTGTCATTAATTTCTCAGTGCTCTCTATAGATCAGAATTGGAGACTATTAGGTCTACCTCTGGTGTAACAGGATTTCTTTATTTGATTCCCATATGTCCTGTTTGCTGGCCTCCTCTGTTTATGCTGTCTGAAGGATATAGCCAACAGTCTGTTTGAACCCGGTTGTGTGATTACTCTTACGTAGTGGAACATGTTCAGGTCATTAACATGGAAATTAGATAAATGTTTCTGGCCATGTAGAGCACACTTCTTAGCAGATATGAGCAAACAACTTGATTAATGTCCAGACATCTGTAAACCCTTTTTTCTCAAGTCTATTTAAGCCCCCTATTAATGCTTAAAGGAATATTAATTTGACTATTGTGGTTGTTTTTGGCCTTTGGAGAGATCATAATTGCATTTCTTCCAATACCAAAATGTGTGGAAATATAAAGGGGGCAACTGGCTAATAAAACTAATTGGAAACACATTTTTATGTGTAGCTAATTGCAGCACACGCGGGCACGAAATGAAACAAGTATCTTGGAAAGATATTCCCCACCATATCGTCTCAGTCCTCATCTCAGGCCACCGTATCGTCTCAGGCCTCCGCTCTGAACGTAATTACATTTTTCTCTAATAAGGAAGACTAACAGTTTTCAGTGGGGATACAATATTTTTCAAACCACCCAACTCCTTCCCACTTCATGCTTGGTGGTAGTGTGATTTATAGTTCTGCAGTCTACCAGGTTCCCACTGCCATACACCAGTTCCCTCCAGTTCCCGATAATGCTGCTATGAACCATTCTGTGGCTGGGTTCTTTTGAGTCTCTCTTCCCTCTTCCTCAGAGGCCTGGAGGGTTTTAAAGTGTTGTGGTAGGTATATGACTTAAAGCAGCTGGTTCCCACACAGTGTCCGCCATGGCACTCAACAACACAATAATGGCTGCACTTATGCCGGGCCTTCCTCTTCTCTCTCATTTACTCCATCTCTAGTTGACCTCTCTCTCTCTCTCTCTCTCTCTCTCTCTCTCTCTCTCTCTCTCTCTCTCTCTCTCACCTTGTCATTGTCTTGTAGCACGGACATCTTTCCTCCTTTATATTTTCCTCAACTGTGTTTCCTTCTCTCCATCTTTCTCTCACTCTGTCACTGTATTTACAGCATGGGCCTGCCTCCCCTCTCAGATGTTCTCTCCATTCTCTCCCTCCATCCCTCACTCTCTCACTCTGTGACGGCCTCTGTGGTGGGTAAAGGGGAAAGGTCATTATCTTTGTGTTCCTGTGTGGAAAGCTATCTTTTAACACCATCTGCTTTGGGCCGCGCAGGGCCAAAGGTCACATTCTCAGGGGGCCGACGAGCAACGGCAGGAGTGAAGGATGAAGTGAGCCGGTAGCATTCTTCACCCACCTTCATCTGAAGCGGTGGTGTGTGTGTGTGTGAGGGGGCAGGAGGAGTGCTTTTGTGTGTGTGTGTGTGTGTGTGTGTCCACTGTTCTATTCTTCAAGCCCACTGTATCGCATGCCACGGTGTTATTGCAGTAAAGAGACACGTTGACTTTCTTAATCAGCTGGTTCCCTTTGGTTCAAAGGACGGATGGGAGATTGAGTGAGTGGGATATCCTCTTGGATGTACACTACAGGACAGTTACGTATATCCTCCTACTGTACCTAGCCTCACCTCTACTGACTGTTCCAGCCTTCCATTGACCCCCAGTTGTTTACCAACCCAAACATGACCTATTTATCTCCATCACACAGTTCACACTTCCTGTATTATACTTAATGCTAAAATGTTTATTCTATTCTACTGAGCCATTTACTTTATTTGTATTTTTTATTATTTATTATTGTTGCGTTGTCGAAGGAACCTGCAAGTAAGCCTTTCGTTGGACGGTGTATACTATGTTTATCCTGTGCATACGACTAATAAAACTTGGAACATGAAACACAGTACTTGACTTAGTCCTCTTGGGAAACAGGGTGTCCATCATTACTCTCCACTCTTTTCTGCTTGAGGACTTTTACAGTATACAGCATGGGTTTAACCAACAGGAGTAGTTTCCAGTGGTTGCCAGATATCTCCTACCTTAGAATCTGAAGGTTTCTTGATACCCAAGTTCAATCAAGTACAGGTCTAAGTGAATGAACTATTAAATAGTTTGGGGTATGCTAATGACAGGTGGCCCTTTGCTGGGCAGCTGGCATCGAACCCGGAAAGGAGTTCCAATGATGGGCCTCACGGTTATTATAGCTGGTGGTGGGGAGGTGGATGGTTGTCAAACTGTTGCTGAAAAACAGCAAGTGAAAGAACATGGGTAAGTTGACATATAAATACATCCCACGATTTACACCCCTTGGTTGAAAGAGAGGAAAGTGATAATTGCAAGAGTGAGCCCATAGGTTAAACAGCTAGCTTGTGGAATGTGCATCATTGTGCCGTGCTTATAGGCTATAAGGTCAATAGGTGAATGACATTCTGCACATGGCTAACAGGAAGAGGAGAAGAATGAGATGCTGATGATGATGATACGTTTCTATTCATTCCCTCTAGGCCCGAATAATAGGAAACCGAGTGAATGATGTTATGCTGCTTGAAGTTAAACCAGCATTCAGACCAGCCTTCCTGATTTGAACTTTCGTAAATGACTTTACAATACTGTACTCTATGTAGTCTAGAATTCCTCTTGCACGCGTGTCTTGTACAGTAAGCTATACAGAGGATGAGGTGCTCCTATTGCAGTAGTCACTATTGCTCTATGTCCAATAGTAGGATCCGGTGCCCTCCTGCCGTGCCTGTCCGTCAGCCCTCTCTCCCACACTGTCCCATGTAATCCGACCATCCATATATCTGCTCAAGACAGCAGAATGCTTAACGATCGCTTCCTCCTCGAGAGAGACAGCCGCCAAATCTATGGAAATGTCATCTCCTGTAAAAGAGAGGGAGCGAGAGGGGGAAGGGGTGAGCGAGAGAGATGGAGGGAGAGAGAGAGTCTGACCATTTGGTCGGTACAGGGCTGAGACCCTAGCCTCATCACAGATCTGTTTGTGCTGTATTGCCAAGTCCTGGCGTGACATTGACACAAATGGAATTGGCAAGATGGAACAAACTGATCTGGGACCAGGCTACTGGGACACAAGGTCACCCCGTAGGAACTTTAAAAGAGCAGACCGTGTTGTTAAGGGGATCAGTAACGGTGTGTGACCAAGAAGCGGATGATGCCTAGGCTTCCTCCCAAAGCCCAAACAGAGAGGCATGACATCCTTGGCATCCATGTGCTAGAGGGTTGAAGAGGAGGCATAGACTGTCTCTAATCTGAGCCATGCAAATAGGATCTGTCACAATGTGTGTTTCACCAATTATGAGGAAGCAGGTGAACTGGTGTGATCTCCTCAGAAGTCCAGAGACCTTCAAACTGGATTGGATGACTGGTGCTGTAGAGTTCTCATTCTTTATGACCCGTTGTCTTGTGAAGAGAGGAGGACATGTGGTCCTGGTCCAGATCTCTCTCTTTCTCTCCCACAGACCAGTCCTGATGGACCAGCTCAATCATTGACCACACAATTTGAACAGCATGGCCCAACATCAGGCCAAATTACACGTTGTGCATGAGATGAATCATTGTCATGGTCTCTCTCCTCCATTTTCCCCTTACTTCTCTGTGGTATCCAGAGTTCTGCTGTCATCAAAGGTTGGATTTGCCTCAAAGAAGGGAGAAAAACAAACACTTTGTCATATCATTCACAACAGAAAGGCAACTAAAGAGGTTGTGGTTTAAATTGGAAAGGTTCTGGAGTTTCCTATTGGTTTTTAACGCATTTTGAATAAGGTTCCGCCAAATTGTATTACAGTATATTCAATATATTGAAACCAAAACAAACCGAAAGCACAGCTCTCCGCAAACAACCAACCCATTGTTTCATAACTCTACAAACAAGTTTGAATGAAATTCATAATATGAATTACACTCTTTGAATATTGTATTTGGGTCAGGATGTGCCTGATATTATGAATATTTGAATGGCAGAATGAAAGCAGAACAATATTTGGTTATGGGTGCATGTAAATCAGTAAGGGATCCTCCGGTGCAGACTGTGGGCGGATTGTATCCGAATGGGATGTGGGAGAGATTCCGGAGAGAGAGAACATTCCATTGGGAACGCCGTGTTGGCTGGCCAGGAGCACCGGGTGGGCAAAGGGTGCATGTAGGGTAAGGGGATTGCTTTTCAACGAGCAGGAATTAGAATTTCAGTTCACTGACTGGATTGCTGACTGAATTGAATTGGTATTGAACCCAACCCTTGAGGGGAGTGGGGAATGTGGTGGCTGGTGCTTTTTAAGATGGAGGTTTGTGGTTTGAAACGATATAGTAGTACTAGTGCAACACTGCTGTCAGTTGCCATTATTAACAGGGAAATTGGGGGATTATGTTTAAAGTCTTGAAATTATCAGTGTAGTTATCATTTGAAATGAATCAGAAGTGCTATCAGATGCTGAAAAGTTGTATCATATACATTTATTTTTTTAACACGTTGACCTTTATAGTCTTCAGGTGGCATATGAGTTGATACATTTCACATTGATGTCTCTTTCGCTGTCTCGTCTAGGCCTCTTCCGTTGTGTCTCTACTGACAAACAGGAAACCATGAATCTACCACCGAGCCTGAAACCTTATGTATGGGGTTGAAAAATGTAGCTCATGCTCAATCTCTACTAGAAAACACAGATTTACATATCTCTGTATGAGCCCATATTCTCATTCACATTCATTATACATGACAGTAAAGAGGTTAGATGTGGCATACAGACCCTGGTACCATCCCATACCCTACCCATAACCACCAGAAATGCGGTCACCTACCATACTATGTAGCATGATTAGCTTTCAACATTCAGATCTCAACCTCTTCATTACACAAGATAAGTCAACTTCTAAGCATCTTATTTCCACCCTTATACTTCCATGTCTTTAAATAGAATCCTCCTCATTTGACCAAGGTGCTGGGTCTCCATATGGTCCACATTGATCTAGGATGAGTGTAATGAACCAGTGTTTAGATGAATCAGAGGTGTTTCTCAATGGAGCGAATCTGGATGTGGAGTCTGGAAACAGCAGCTCTTAGGGTCTCATCCATTCCTTCATTCATCCATGCAAGGAAAAGGAGGATGGACTGAACCTTTAAACTCAGCTATGTCCATTCAGGAAAGCACCACGTTCTCTCCGTTAATACTTAAATCTCTTTTCACACTCAAGTCAGAAATGTCAGTTAGCCTTTTTTCGACCCCAGTCATAACAGTTGTCTGTTTTCAGAGTTCTGGTAAACACTGTGTTTGGTAGTCAGTTTGAAGTGTTAATAAGTGGAGAAAATGCTTTGATGTTGTGTTTATGATGGTTCATTCTGGGGTCAGCTAGGCACAGGTTTTTACAGGTCAAATATCTTATTTTGTTTGAATAAGCAACAGCTGCTTTGTTGGGCTTAGGGGGCCCTTCGTCTTCACTTTGGATGCAACGTGTATTGGAGGGAGCTTCACATCAAATTAGGGTCATTAGCGTGAGCTAAGTTTAGAATGTGTAGTAGTCATATTTTCACTGGTCAGTTTTAATCAGGTGATTCAGCCAGAGATGTCTTGACTGTCTGGACCCAGCAGGCTTCAAAGGCTACCAGTGCTCTGTAGAACAATGTTTACGCCTGGCCGCTATTCTGATTCATAAAAGGAAGGCAACGCTTTCTATAAAAGTTTGATGGTGCCCCATTTATTGGATCTTCAAATGCCAATGTTGTTTTTCTTGTAGCTCAGACATGATGAGGAAGGATCCTTGGAAGGTGAAATGTTTCTGGCTAGGCCTAAGGCCAGACTAGGCTAGAGATGAGACAAGAAGTGGACATTATCAGTGGTTGCTGTTGAGGAGAGCGAAACTGATCGTTCTCTTCTGTTGTGCCAGTCAAACAGGAACAGAGAATTCAGACCGCTGTTTAAGCCTGAGTAACGTTACTGCCATCTGCACCCTTTTTCTCCTCTCTGTGTGGTGTGTGTGTGTTGTCTCTATTCTTAGAGAACACAGACGTTACCCACCAGATGGCACAGGGGGAGCTGGCATTGTGGTACCCAGGGGTGGGATGGCTTATAGACCCTTAATATGTCATTAGTGCCTGTTTGTATCCTGTCTCTTTCTCAGAGAGGCTGCCTCCTACGCAGTAGTGTCCGTACTCTTTTATTTATTTGATTTAACCCTTATTTTACCAGGGAAGTTGACTGAGAACACATTCTCATTTACAACAACGACCTGGGGAATAGTTACATGGGGGAGGAGGGGGGATGAATGATCCAATTGGAAGCTAGGGTGGCCAGATTGGGAATTTAGCCAGAACACCCCTACTCTTACAATAAGTGCCATGGGATCTTTAGTGACCACAGACAGTCAGTACACCCGTTTAAAGTCCCATCCGAAAGACAGCTCCTTACACTGGGCAATGTCCCCAATCACTGCCCTGTCCCCAATCACTGCCCTGGGGCACTGGGATATATTTATTTGACCAGAGGAAAGAGTGCTTCTTACTGGCCCTCCAACACCACTTCCAGCAGCATATGGTCTCCCATCCAGGGACCGACCAGGACCAATCCCGGCTTAGCTTCAGAGGCATGCCAGCAATGGGATGCAGGGTGGTATGCTGCTGAGACACGCTCTACCGAGACATGCTACACACACACACACACTCACACACACACACACACACACACACACACCCTGCCAGATGTGCACATGACACCATAACATCAACAAAGGCCCTGTACATGCCATTGTGTCATGCTGTATCTCCCTTTTACCATCAAATGAGCACTCTGTGTGTTCTTCTACATCTTATTCCCACTACAGGGGATTGTCTGTTCTCACATATACAGTAGGGGCTAATGCGGTTTCAACCGACCAAAGGGTTCACATTTCCCCATTTGATCGAATGTTTAATGTCAGAGTTTTAATGTAAGCTTAATGAAGGAGCATAAAGAAGTTGAAGAGTGCTTTGCCGGTTGAGAGAATACAAAAACAAAACCCAATACTCTGACGTGATGTGTATTGATTGATGACGGTAAAGAAGAATGGATTTTTCTTCTATAAAGTTCATGTTCCCAGGATGTTTCAGCCAAGCCGCTCTGTGGTATCTTAGCCTCCATCAATCATCACAGGGTCTGGGAAACTGAAGGTCGTCACAGATACTGGCTAGTGAAGGTGTGGTCCAACCCATCTGGCACCACCTACTCATTCTCTTCAGTTGTATTGTCTGACTCTGACTATTCAGTTCAGAGATTCAGTCGTTCAGAGATTCTACTGGGAGTGGGAGTCTTACATTCTGGGATGAGTGTCTGAGTGGGTGGGTTTGGAAGGGGTGTGTGGTCGGGAAGTGTGTGTAGGCGATGTATGCGCATGTGGTAGTTACTGTACAAGGGTCCGGGTTCGGCCCTGAAATTATAGCTCCGATAGAACAGTTGGGAACACTGTTTATTCAAAGTTTATTAGCAGCATTTTTCCCAGGGCTTTCTTGTGGAAAGTTTACTACTTCCTAGTCAAAAGAAAGCTCATACTGTAATGGTTCCACAAAATGGTTACATATTGTGTAGAAAGCCATTGGAGAAGTTTCTATACATGGCATTGAATTTAGTGTCAGATCTGAGGCGTCTTGTTTTATGGGCATACTCACAATTGTCGTTATCAGACATGGACAGGAAATAAGGTGCAGTGTGACAATGACTTCCAGTGTGCAAGGTGAAACAAAACGCAACACTTTAATCATCAGACCCAGCAAGCTAAGGAGAGATACTGTTGTTCCTCTGCCAGAGATAGAGGTCTGTCTCTGTGTGTCAAAGCGAGAGGATGTGGATGCTAGTGTGATGAACAGGAAACCCAGAGACTGCGGTGAAGATTTCACTGTGAAGACAGATATGGCTGTTGATACTCATCCATATTCATCAGGTCAACAGGCACACTGCTACAGGAGCAGGGTGAGGTGGTTACAATGACATGTCACATACAGCTAGAGCTGACATTATCAAACGCAAAAGTGAGTTATACATTCTCTCCTACTGTGAGTGTACTGTATGAACACAAACTAGAATTTAAAGCACTGGAAACAACAGCCACATTTCCCCTTATCTGGAGTATGTTCATAGTGGTCTGTGATTACAGTATGTGCATTAGTCTTGAAGTTTGTCTGTGTATCTTCTGCTCGAGGGTTTTAATTCATTCACAGCTATTTTAGTGGCTGTGATATGTCTCTGTCTGTGGTTTGGAGGGTCTGTAGACCTCGAGCGGCAGATGATACCACAGCACGCTGTCAGAGGAGAAAACACCCAACTACTCCTCCCACCCCGCCGGGGCTAACATGTGAGTGTGTGCGTGCGCCAGCGTGTATGCGTGTGTGTACATGCAACAGTTGAAAGCAGCTTGTTGTCTGTTCAGTAGGCTCGTCCCGACACTGCTTTGGCAGTTAGCCTTGCTACGATAGGCAGTCATACCTTCTCTTCAACAACTTTGGACTATTTTAGGTCTATTTCACGGTAGACTGTACCTTTTCATCTACCTGCCTCCCAGTCACTCGCTCAGGTGAGTTGTAACTTGTAACTGCTACTCCTCTACAACAAGAATCTGTGTAACTTTTGTAGTCTGAAATATTGTGAGTACTACATCCACTTTACAGCTGCAGTTTGCCACCATTGTCCACCATAACACAGTAATTCACAAGTCTGAATCCAAACAAAATTAATGGCTATTGTAAAACACGCATGTATACAGTATCTTCAGATATATGTGTCGTTGGGGAGAGGATGTGTTTTGTCCGCTGTTCTGTGTGTAATTTATTGGGCTATAGTCTCTATAGGTTGTTGGCTGCCTCACTCGGTTTAATTCCTGAGGGATCCGGATTCATCTGTTTTATGTTGTTGTTTTAGTGACTTGTTCTGTGGCTACAGTTGGACTCTTGTTAGAGTCTGACTTATTGTGTGAGGTGGAGTTGTTAACTGTGACACTCATGTTGATGCTGCTGAATCATGGCATCCATGACTCACCAAACATGCCACTACTGTTGACTAGAACCAGTTTAAGTTAAATTTGTCTGGTGTAGTTTGAGTTCAGTACAGTTTGATATTACCAGCTGAAATTCAGTGAACAGTCGTGATATCTACTCTTCGATCGGCAGCTACAGTGACGAGTGAGATGGAAAAGATTAATCATAATGTTTCTCAGCATGGAACTCTCCTATTTACAATGTTCCATGCTGACACTGATCTCTCTCCATCAGGGTCAGAGGTCAATCCGAGCCACAGCAACATGTCCGCCCCACCACATCCGCACCCCCCTGCTAAGGGGGCATCAAATGGCGCTGGCGACTTCAGCTACGTGGGCATCGACGCCATCCTGGAGCAGATGAGGAGGAAGGCCATGAAACAGGGCTTTGAGCTCAACATCATGATTGTCGGTGAGTGGTGTTGAACAGTGAACACACACAAGCAAAACACACACACATGCAACACACACCCTTTTGAGATCACGGTAGTGGATAAGTGGTGTTGAACCCACACTTGAACGCACACACACACACGTCCTCAACATCACATCTGTTACATCCACCCATCGCCAGAGAGAGAGAGAGAGACACTTTCTTTTCTGTACACCGCATTTAAATGTTTTCAAAGCCAAACTGTCATTGGGAAATGAGCCTGGAGTGAGTGCTTGTCCTTCCAGGACTAACTAGCGTGAAACCCCATTTGGGAACCCTTACCCCGAGTGCCCCTGAGATTGGTACACACTACACATAGTGGCATGCATCCTTCAGTAGATAAAAGAAAGCTGTCAGGCAGAGAGATGGTGGAGTAATGATGCCTATTAATGTTGACCAGCTCTAGCACACTCTACTCTGTCCTCAGCTCACCACAGCTCGTGTGCGTGCGGCTCAGTCACCAGATCTCAACCCAATTGAACACTTATGGGAGATCCTGGAGCGGCGCCTGAGACAGCGTTTTCCACCACCATCAACAAAACACCAAATGACAGATTTTCTAGCGGAATAATCGTGTTGCATCCATGTATATAGAACACTGCTTTATATCTATGGTCGCATCCCTCCAATAGAGTTCCAGACACTTGTAGAATCTATGCCAAGGTGCATTGAAGCTGTTCTGGCTCGTGGTGGCCCAACGCCCTATTAACACACTTTATGTTGGTGTTTCCTTTATTTTGGCAGTTACCTGTACTTTACCACGGTGAGAAGTGATTAAAGCTACAAAGAGCATGTTGAAAGACCTCGAGTCTCTCTTCCCAGCTTAGATGTCTCTGTGTATTTGTGTTTGCGTGGCAGTCAGTGGGGATGGTGGTAGAGCGCACACACACACACACACACACACTGTGTGTTTGTATATGAGCCCTGCGGGACTGTGTTTTGTATACATACTAGATGTCATAGTGGTTCTGAGGAAATCCTAAACCATTGGAATGTTGTTTAAAATAAGGGTGGCATCTCATGGCACCAAGTCAATGAAGACCTATCTGGGCAAGGTGAAAAAGTATTAATTTCTGTCATTTCTATCATGTAGGAAGATCAATTCAATCTCTTTTTTTACGCCAGACTTTCATAATCTCTGACTAGGCTATATCTTTATCTTGTTGGCACACCATCACTGATAAGCATCCCAATCCTCATAGTTCTTTTTGGCAAAGGGCAGCATTCAGTCAGCGCTACATCAGAGACGTCAGAAACGTGTGCCCACTTGAATTGGAGTTGTAACGTTGGAGAAAGGCAGACCTGTAGTGAATATGATAGTTGTGTTCACGAGCCCAGGGTATGTTGTGCAATTGTGCGCATACATGTTATAGTGGATATTGTTGTGTGAGACATGAATCACATGATAAATGCCAGGTTAGAATAGAGAGGGTTATTGCTTGTTGACGCGTCCCTATCTGTTCATATGATCTGTCCATATACATGAGCGGTATGATGATGAATCAAGTCCTGATGATTAAGATAAAGAAGACATTTTATAAGGTTGTCCTTTTACAGGGATATAGTTGATCCAATGACCTACAGTATACAGGGTAGCACTTGATGTGAAGTTATTTTACTACTGTACAAATGCCTAACTCTGATTGGTCTTGAAGTGGCCATTTTGTCTATCCTCTATGACAGTTTTTCCCAAACTCTGTCCTGGCCCCCCCCAGGTGCACAGCTGATTCAAATAACCAACTCATCATCCATCTTTGATTATTTGAATCAGCTGTGATGTGCTAGGGCAAACACCAAAACGTGCACCCATGGGGAGCCCCAGGACAGTTTGGTAAACCCTGCTCTTCTATGACACAGCAGCAGTACTCTCTGTCCCTCTCTAAAGGCATTGTGTGAAAGGTCAGTGGAGATGTAATCAGACTCCAATCTCGTAAGGCCTCTCTATGAGATGTATTACCCTAATCCCAGCCCTAAAGCCTCTTAGACCGCAGCAGTGTCCCCTATGCATAAAGGCTAATTAAGCTGGCACGGCTGGGCTGCCGATGCCCACTATCAGGCCTGCTGCTGATGGATGCCTATGGGGAGGTAGAGGAATACATCTAATGTATTTTTATAAGCAGTTGTCACAAAGTGCTTATACAGAACCCAGCCTAAAACCCCAAACAGCAAGCAATGCAGATGTAGAAGCACAGTGCCTAGGAAAGACTCCCTAGAAAGGCAGGAACCTAGGAAGAAACCTAGAGAGGAACCAGGCTCTGAGGGGTGGCCAGTCCTCTTCTGGGTCTTGGTGAGGAGTGTGTGGCCGGTCCACCTGTCCTCTGTAGCCCCACAGCAGGCTGGAATGACCCTACAGCAGGCTAGAATGACCCTACAGCAGGCTGGAATGACCCTACAGCAGGCTGGAATGACCCTACAGCAGGCTAGAATGAACTTACAGCAGGCTGGAATGACCCTACAGCAGGCTGGAATGACCCTACAGCAGGCTAGAATGAACTTACAGCAGGCTGGAATGACCCTATTGTCATAGTCAGTGAGTGCATGAGGACACACTCTTTGTCTATCTCGATCTTTCACATTACTTGTGTGTAGGGTCTCTGTTCAGAGTCAGGAAAGCTATTGTACATTCACAACAGGTTAGAAGAGCCTCTTGGTTGAAGAAAAGCCCCTCTGTTTTTTGTGTGTGTGTCCAGACCTATAGTTCACCCCCTGTGTTTGTCCCTAACAGGTCAGAGTGGTCTGGGGAAGTCGACCCTGATGAACACCCTGTTCAAGTCTAAGGTCAGCAGGAAGTCTGTGGTATCCACCCCCGAGGAGAGGATCCCCAAGACCATCGAGATCAAGTCCATCAGTCACGGTAACACACACACACATATCTGTGGTATGCAGTATACATTAACAATGTAATACATGTCATGGATTTCTCCTGTCTCTCTGTCTAGACATCGAAGAGAAGGGCGTGAGGATGAAACTAACGGTAATCGACACTCCCGGCTTTGGGGACCACATCAACAACGAGAACTGGTGAGTTGTAGTTCTTTTATCCCTACCGCAGAGTGAATGTCTATGTGTCGTTGCCTGTCTGTGAACTCCATTTCCCATGTGCCCCCCAACAGCTGGCAGCCAATCATGAAGTTCATCAACGACCAGTATGAGCAGTACCTGCAGGAGGAGATCAACATCAACAGGAAGAAGAGGATCCCAGACTCACGGGTTCACTGCTGCATGTACTTCATACCACCTACTGGACACTGGTGAGTTATGGACACACACACACACACGCACATTGTTTGTCTGGGACTTCACCACTTCCTCTAGTCTGACCCCCCCCTTTTTCTTTCGACCACATGTAGAAGTCATCATGTCCACAGAGACACGGAGGTATCGCTTTGGGAATCAGGTTTCACAAAGACTCCTTTGACTTTAGGAACTAGAGTACCCACTGTCTGGGAAAACTAGTGTACCCAATCCTATAGACTGTGAAAGCAAGCAGGGTGTGCCAGGGAGACTAAGATGATGTACAACAAAGCATTTAGGAGACATTTGTGTATGTGACCAGGAACCGCGACTTGGCAAATTAGAGAATTACTTCATATTAACCAACTGAAATATAAACATCAAAATCCTAGACATTCATGCAAAGTTAAAAGCGTTTATTCTAATAGATGGGGAAATCGTTAAGTGACTTCAGTATGTCTCAGAGCATGCAAAGATTGTGTCAACGTCCTGCAGTCTTCTACACGTGTATACATTACTAGCATAATTGTATTAAACACCCAGATGGTGGCCATTTGTTTAATTTTCATGACATTTGCATAGACACACTCTCATAATGTCTTAATAATACCAACGACATTGCTCCCTGCCGCTCTGCTAGTGATTTAGCAAATGTTCCCTTTACTCACGTCTGCAGTTTGTTAGATTCATTTAACAGGGATGAAAGTGTCCTTGTGTGCCCCCTGGGTGGACTTGCATGCACACACACACCCCGTCTGAGCAAATATCATGACTCCATCTACTGGCTCAAAATTGTCTCTTCCATCCTCCCACATCATTTCCTTGACCTGTAGCTCAACAGTTGACCACTAGTGATTCTCTGGAGTGTATTGAGTGTGTGTATCCCACTGTTTGACACACTCCCTCACCTCCTCCTTATGACACCACAGCTGCATATTGGGGGGGGTTGTATCCGCCTATGTGGCAGCTGTACAGTCAGTGCATTGTCCAGACCCTCTTTCGCACGAGCCAAGGCTTTTTCCCTCGTTCTCTCTCGTCCCAAAAGCTAAAATGCCTATTTTCCCCTGCCATCCCCTCCCTCTCTGCCAGTCCCCCTAAACCCCCCCTAAACAGGCTCTCTTGGAAGCTTCCAAGCACCTGTCCCCTCTAGGGCCCTCTTAATCAGGCCTGGAAACGGGGGGAGCAGGAAGTAGGATCTTCTTTACTGCCAACAGGAGACTTCAGAGCAGGAGTACAAAGAGGAAGTCCTACTCCTCCACTCACCACCACTCACTGTGGGCCTGAAGCTACAACCTGGCACTGGGCTAGAGAACACAAGCAACACACATAGGGATGTATAAAACATACACACAGTCAGCAAAAGCAGATGGGACGACACGTGATGGGGGAGAGACACTAATGTGTTCAGTAGCCAATGCTCATCTACAGGACAATCTAAGGATGAAACCCTGGTGTCATGGTGTTCTTACAGCACTATAGATCTTACTGTGGGATGAACCTGGCTCATGGTCTAGACTCAAAAGTTCTGGAACAATTCTCCCAAACTGTCCCAAAACCAAAAGACTCCAACTCCCATTCTTCTTTCCTCTTCATTGCTCTTACAAATGACTTCTCCTCTATGGTTGAGGTCTGCAACAAGGGCCTGTAACCAATTACTAACACACAATGCCAAAGCCATGGTTGTGTCCCAAATTACACCCTATTACCAATTTAGTCCACAAGTTTTGAGCAGGGCCCCTATGGTTCTGGTCAAAAGTAGTGAACTACATAGGGAATAGGGTACCATTTGGGAAGCAACCCATGTGTCTAGGATAGCTCCATGCTTTGGTGCCATTATGTCCATAATGGAGAAATCCCAAGCAGAAAAAAAGTATTAGATGGTAGACACCACTGAATATTCAGTAATACTGGTATCCCATATTACAAAATAATAGCAGAGATATCAAGTTTTATAGCCCAATGGTTGTGGCTCTGTGTTTTTATTGTCAAATTTCTTGACTGCAATTTGAACGTATTAGGCCTTGGGTTAGTAGGAGTACTTTAAGTGTCAGCAATTTGCTTCAAGGTCTCTTTTAGTAGCTAGACCGGTTTTCGATAGACGTAGGATGCGTCCCAAATGGCACCCTATTCTCTGTGGGCTATGGCCAAAAGTAGTGCACTATATAGGGAATAGGATGCCATTTTGGTCGCACCTGTAGCCAATGGAAGCTGATGCAGTCTTGACTGCATAGCAGCCGTTGACTGAATGGTTGACCACACTCCTTCCCTCAAGGCTGTCCTCTTGTTACCTCATGAAGGATGCTTTCCTTGAGAACTACCAGGGTATCCCACGGTTACGCCAGGCAATGTTGCACTCGGACTCTCTTGACCCGTGAGGTGGTTTCAAAGGCATCAGAGAAAGAGGAAGGAAGAAGAGAGCTGTCTACAGTGTGGTCACCCCCTTCCTCTGTATGGTAGCTTCCATTTTGACCACAGAACAGCTTTCAGAGAATTAGCAGTGACAGCTCAGCCCTCCCTCTGCAGACATAGCTACCAAGTTGACTACTTCCCTTTTGAAGTGGAAATTTGAGCATATGGCGTGTGTCTGCGTACATATGTTTAGTGTGTAGGAGTGCATTTCATGTGTGTGTTGACCTTTTTGTTGATAATTTCCCATTTAACTGGAGAACTGGAGTATGGCTATATTGTGTGTGGACATGTGCATGTCTATCTGTGCAGTGCGTCAATTTGTAACCTCTCATCTATTTGTTCAGAAGCGTGTGAACATCTTCATAGTCAAACATCTACAGTATGTATTTACAGATGTGTGGACATACCACTGATGCACATGGAACACGTGTGTGTCTGACTTACAGTCCACAAAGCTGAGGTCACGACTCCTGAGGGGACAGTAGATCACATTATAGGAGGAGCCCAGGAGAGCTGCATCATTGGCCTATGGGGGATCTCTCTCACACCATCCCTCTCTTTCATTTTCTGTCCCTTAACATGAAGTGGTGTTCTCTTCCTCTCTCTCTCTCTCCTCGCTCTCTCTCTCTCTCTTACCAGTCTCTCTCGGACTTGACACGCGTAGGGTTCTCTGTTCCCGCCCCGTTCAGTGTTCCGTGTGCATGTCTCTCCTCTCTCCTGAGGTGGCCCCTCTACACTCCAGATGCTCCAGGTCTTTGAACCAGGGTGACCCGGCATGGCTGGGATAATTGGAGGGGAGAGGAGAACAGGAGGAGGCGCTGGAGAGGGGAACAACCAGAGGCACTACTGCCAGCCAAGCGGAGAGTGTGATACCATGAGAAAGAGAGAGACAGAAGAGATTGGGGGGGAAAGAGAGGGAGCATATAGAAAGGAGAACGTAGAGGAGGAGGAGGGAGGAGGGAGGAGGAGGAGGGAGGGAAAACCAGAGGCATTGCCAGGCTAGCTATGGTGATGCTCATACAATTAGCAGAAATTCAGAATGATCAGAGAGCCCACTCTGTAAATGTGATGTACTTGTAGTGCATTGTTCCAAACTATGTCTTAAAATGAACAAAATCAAAAAGGGTGGTTTTGAGATATTAATATTTTCAATGTTGAATAAATGTGTTTCAGAGTCTAGGCATACTCGATATGGAACAACCAGAGCCACAGCCAGGCTAGCTATAGCCTGAACATTCTCATGCATTCTCCTCTGAGAGAGCAGAGAGGAGAGAGTATATAGGAAAGAGATGAGATGGGGAAGACAGAAGTTTTATAGGAGAGAGTAGATAGTGAAGCTCTAAGACTTGAGATCTAGAGTAGGATACACAAGCTTTGTGTGAGTGGTCATATGAGGACAAGGTTCCTCATCACATTCTGCTCAATACAGATATGTATTTAATTGCATTATCCCACACATTCTAGCTCCCAGAACTGCCATCCATGAGGAACATCTTGAGAGGACCATTATCTGTTTGCAGGCTTATATCAGTTTCAGTTTTTAACCTTGGAAAGAGGTTGTGATTTACTTTTTAAATTTGAGAACTAGGATTATACTGGCACACTGCTGCACAATCACATTGTCATTGATCAGAAAATAATAGACAGTAGACCATCATTTCCCCCTAGTGGTATATCTGTCTCATATCATCTATGACTGAAAAGTCTTCAGTGGATGTGACATTTATTGCCTCACAATACACTGCTTTATCATACGTCTCAAAATAAATGTATTTTGTGATTGAATACACGTTTTGGATGTGTTTTCAATTATACCACAGTGCTGCATTACAATGTAACCTACCAAGACCCAAAGGAAATCTGAAAATATCTCCTTTACTCTTGAAGTTATCTTATTAACATATTTCTCTCTCTCCTTCTCCCCCCTCTCTCTCTCCCTCCATGTTGTCTCTCTCCAGTCTGAGGCCCCTGGATGTGGAGTTTATGAGTCGTCTGAGTAAAGTGGTCAACATAGTCCCTGTCATCGCTAAGGCAGACACACTCACCCTGGAGGAGAGGGACTTCTTCAAACAGACGGTAAGGTGTGTGCACGTGCGTAATGTGTATACATGCACGTGTGTGTACACAAATAGCCTATGCTTTTAAACTAGTCCCTTTTGCACTACAACAACCTGACCTTGGCTGGCATTAGGCCTTTACAGCAGGGTAACACGAGGGTAAGAACACACGCCACAAACACACATAGAGTAACGAGAGGGTAAGATCACACACAGGCCGGTATGAAGCCATGCCAGGCATTACAAACAGCAGCCATCTGGATGAACTACTGTACTCTGCCCAGTCTGGGGTGTAGCGGTATGAAACCCTGGAACACTTACCAACGGATGTTTTTAGCCAGAAAGGAGCATTTTAAGAAGTTATTTATTTAAAGCACAGTATTCCAGCTTTCTTTAAACCTCAGAGGCAGCTGTACTGTAGCAGGCTAGTCTCTTATTAGCAAGAAGCTACTGGGTACAGGAGATGGAGAAACCACCACAGGACCTCAGATGAGGAGTTCCCCTCCAGAGTTTAGGGTAAGGGTTATGCAGCACTTGGTAGAGTCTGTCTAGAAACTACTTGGTAGAGGCTGTCTAGAAACTACTTGGTAGAGTCTGTCTAGAAACTACTTGGTAGAGTCTGTCTAGAAACTACTTGGTAGAGTCTGTCTAGAAACTACTTGGTAGAGTCTGTCTAGAAACTACTTGGTAGAGGCTGTCTAGTAACTACATGATAGATAGAGGTTGTCTAGAAACTACTTGGTAGAGACTGTCTAGGAACTACTTGGTAGAGGCTGTCTAGGAATTACTTGGTAGAGGCTGTCTAGGAACTACTTGGTAGAGGCTGTCTAGTATCTACTTGGTAGAGGCTGTCCAGTGGTGGTCCGTCTAGTAGCTACTCCTCCATGAAAGAAAGCACAGCCATTTCTGTTGATGACTCATGTCTATGGTATAGAGGCCATCTTCGATTGAATTCTCAGTTGCTGCTTTCTCTTCCTGCTGTGTCTTGAAATCTGCACTATACCAGGATACACAGGCCTAAACGACCTGCTTGGCTTAGTTTAAAAAGGCCTCTGCACCCCCCTCTGTTCCAGTGTGTGTTTGTTGGCCAGTGGTCAGTGTGGGAGAAGAAAGGAACACGCGCACACACACACACATTCGAGGGACGCTAGTCTCCCTCTCTCTGGCCTCCTGCGACACAGCTTTATTAATTCTGGTGGAGGAAACACACTGGGCGACTTGGCTACCGTTTCCCCCGACAACGGCCAATGAGAACAAGGCCGAGCGAGGTGGAAGCTCTGGGGCTTGTAACCCTGCTTGTTTTGGTTGGCTGCATGGGCTGGGCAATGTACGACCCTGGGATTGTGATCTTAATGTTTTTTTGACGTTTCTTTCTTGTTCTCTGTTCCCTGCAGCAGTTGACATGCATGCAAAGGGAACAAGCTTTTTATTGTTTTACCCTCTGTGTCCAACTGTTAGTGTGGGCTTGCAGGTGTGTGCTCTGTTCAGGTTCCCCCGACTGTTGTAGGCTTATAATGTAGGCCTAAGGCTGAGAAAGTTCAAGTTTAAACTTTCCAAAAAGTATAAACAGAGAAATGTAGAAAACCTGTTCATCATCGACCGAGTGGAAACTGTCAAAGTAGTAATTGTGAGCGAAACGGTCATTAATTTAAAGACCATCACCGCTGGCAGAAGTAATTCTCACTCTCTCTTGTCTGTGTTCCAGTCATTATAAAGTCATAGAAGAAGAAAGGCGGCCATTTTGTAAACCTCATTGTCTGGCTGTATATTTGTATAATAGTGGTTAACCTCCACATTAACCCTCCATGTTAGGGAACATTCTAGATCATTTAACGTCAAAACCAGCCTTAGCAGTGTTTATGATGGACTCGGAGTGAGCTACACTAGAATTGTAGTCAGTCATTTCCTATTCTGTTATATTTTCAGTCATGGTGACCTCATACTGGTCTAACAATCTGGCTATCTGCATGAATAATTTATGTTTTTATTGTTGTCAGTTGCCAGTGAAAGTTGAGTTGGAAGAATTAGTAAGCTTACTTACTGTTGATGGATTCTGATGTGACACAAGTCTCAGCCAAGTCTTTCCCCTGGTGGTGAGTGAAAGGCTTTGTTTTGTGTTGTACTGGGCAGGACACACTCCTCCACCTCCAGGACTAGATGACTTGGTGCTGTTCTACAGTACATTGATGTAACACTGCAACCTGGTGTTAGATTGTGACATGTTTCTGTTTTATGTTTGTGCAGATCAGGGAAGAGCTGCGAGCCAACGGGATCGACGTCTACCCTCAGAAGGAGTTTGACGAGGACGCTGACGACAGGATGACCAATGATAAGATCAGGGTGGGTTTACAGTGTTGGAAATACGCACACACTCACACACACCACTGACGCATGGATTCATTATAAAGCATTGTTGGTCTTAAACCATGTGTTGTGTGTGTCATAGGAGATGATCCCATTTGCTGTGGTGGGGAGCGACCAGGAGTACCAGGTCAATGGAAAGAAGCTTCTGGGCAGAAAAACAAAGTGGGGCACCATAGAAGGTAATTCAACACACACACATCCATTACTATCCCTGTCAAATTAATCATGTAAAATGGGTTGAAGCAGATTTGCCATTGCCTGATTGGACTGCACAGTACAGTGGATCACCCATGCATGTTACTGCTACCAGTACATGTTTAAATCCCAGCCAAATGATTGTCTTTTGTGTGACTATGAGCGAGTCTCTGGTCTGTGACTAAAGACATTTCTAAGTCACAGACACAAGGAGGATCTACTGAGCTGTCTGCATCCATAACACGGTGGGGGAAATGTGCACAGACAAAGATCTGTACCACACACACACCAATTCACAGTAACAACTTCCATACAGTGTTTACGTTTTTTGGACTGCACTGAGCACTCTTACTGCCAAGAAGGAGGTCGTACCAAGTGAGTGTTCTTGACCCTGAAGGGGGGTGGCATCTAAGGAAGGTGATGATGTGGAGGACAAACAGAAGGAGGAGGTCTAGAGAGAGAGGGGGAAAGAGAGGAATGTCACAGCTCCTGTTCACTGGAGGGCCGACTGTCTCCTTCCCAGATTGCACCTGGCCCCTCCAGGGCCCCTCTTGGCCCTTGGTGAATGCTCCTCTCATCACTCCACACTTGTAGACAGACGGCTGAAGCACAGCTATATTATTCTGGACCTCTGTTGCTGTTAGGTGTGTTCAAAGGACCAACCAACCAGTGAGCTTAGCATACACAGCCTTCTAGTGTTCTAGTACTTAGGACCTGCTCTTGAACTGTCAAGGTGTCTTTAAAACACCCATGGACTGTAATTTAACTCTAAGACAAAGGTGTGTTTGTGGGAGCATGGATGTGATAAGAGTGGGAAATGTGGTTGTCCCCTGGCTGAGGGAACAATGACTCTAGCCCAGCCAGCTCAGGCAGTGGGAGAGAGGGATGGAGGGAGGGAGGGATGTATGGAGGGAGAGGGAGGCAGGGAGCAAGGGAGAGGAAGCTGCTGGGCACGTCTGCACCGCCATCATAAATTAGGCCACAAGAGGAGGGAGGCCTGTGGGCCCAGGGTTCTCATAGCCAGGACCTTTTTTTCTTTTTTAAATCTTTTTTCTTTCTTTCTTTCTTTCTTTCTTTCTTTCTTTCTTTCTTTCTTTCTTTCTTTCTTTCTTTCTTTCTTTCTTTCTTTCTTTCTTTCTTTCTTTCTTTCTTTCTTTCTTTCTTTCTTTCTTTCTTTCTTTCTTTCTTTCTTTCTTTCTTTCTTTCTTTCTTTCTTTCTTTCTTTCTTTCTTTCTTTCTTTCTTTCTTTCTTTCTTTCTTTCTTTCTTTCTTTCTTTCTTTCTTTCTTTCTTTCTTTCTTTCTTTCTTTCTTTCTTTCTTTCTTTCTTTCTTTCTTTCTTTCTTTCTTTCTTTCTTTCTTTCTTTCTTTCTTTCTTTCTTTCTTTCTTTCTTTCTTTCTTTCTTTCTTTCTTTCTTTCTTTCTTTCTTTCTTTCTTTCTTTCTTTCTTTCTTTCTTTCTTTCTTTCTTTCTTTCTTTCTTTCTTTCTTTCTTTCTTTCTTTCTTTCTTTCTTTCTTTCTTTCTTTCTTTCTTTCCTTTTCTTTTCTTTTCTTTCCTCCCTCTACCGCTGCCCCAATGTCATTCCCTCTTTCACATCCGTTCTTCCTCCTAATTCCATTCCACAACAGTCATACATATCTAGAGGGCTGGTACCTATACAGCAACATATAAAATGTGTCCATCTCTGTGTGTTTGACATGGGTTCTTGTGTTAATCCCCTGTTTGTAAAGAGAGACCAGCTTGGTTTTATATTAAGGGAGACCTACCACCACATTAATCAGTACACCCACCCACAGACTATGGTGGTTACACAGCAGCACCGTCTTCTCCCCTCCTCTCCCCCGCCCCTCCCTAGGAGGGATGAAATAGAATGTCATTTCCTGCGCTGCGATTTCACATAAATAGCGCTCCTTTTTCATTTTGTGGATTTGACATAATCTATCATTCAAACATGTATTGGACCCTTTGTAGACTCCAGCAAATTGTCATGGAGAGTTTGTTAAACTGTCTGACTTGCTAAGGGGGCTGAGATGTATTCAATTACTTGTAGTGGAGGGTGTAATCTTGATTTAAGAACATTGCTGCAGATGTCAAGTTAAATGGGCATCCTTGACCTGTCTTTGGCGCAACACTCCCATCTTGTGGCAGAGTGTAGAATAGCACATGGCATTGAACTTGTTATAAATCAAATCAAATTTTATTTGCCACATGCGCCGAATACAACAGGTGCAGACATTACTGTGAAATGCTTACTTACAGCCCTTAACCAACAATGCATTTATTTTTTTAATAAAAAAGTAAAATAAAACAACAACAAAAAAGTGTTGAGAAAAAAGAGCAGAAGTAAAATAAAATAACAGTAGGGAGGCTATATACAGGGGGGTACCGGTGCAGAGTCAATGTGCGGCTAGTTGAGGTAGTTGAGGTAATATGTACATGTGGGTAGAGTTAAAGTGACTATGCATAAATATACACACCCTGATACACAAAATATATGGTACGTGGGCTATTGGATTGAATATTATTTGAGTAACTGTAAACAGAAAACACTTGCTGTTTATCCTATAGAATGTAATTTCATTTTCTTTACTCTCTCTTTTTGCAGTTGAGAACATTGCACACTGCGAGTTTGCCTATCTGCGAGACCTTCTCATCAGGTGAATATTAACTGGGTTTTAAGTGATGGGGATAATGAGTAATTCACTTGTGTTTTAGGACTGTGTTTGAGCAGTGTTTTGATGACGCTTGATGTTTCTCTGGGTAACATTTCTCACTAAATCTCCATCTTCGTGTCCTCTCTGTCAGGACCCACATGCAGAACATCAAGGACATCACCAGTAGCATCCACTACGAGGTGTACCGTGTCCGTCGGCTAAATGAGACCAACGCCCAGCCCAATGGCCAGCCACCCAACACATTGGTCAACCCACAGCCACAGCAGGCCAATGGGGTGGCAGCACAGCACCAAGTCCTGACCCATGAGATGTAGACGTCTGACCACCTGCAGAAACACACACACACAGACACACACACAGACACACGTGTGTGTGTATATATATATATATTAAATGGCTGGCAACTGTGACACACCACATGCAAACACACCTCGTGACACACATGTGACACACACACATCCACACACACCAACACCCATCAAAACTGGCTGACATAAACTGTATACACTCCAAAGAGGGTACCAATAACAATTCTTACATGGTCAACTGCCAAACAGAGTTTATGTTACCTGACATTTCTAGTGTAGGTAGTTGTAGGTCAGAGCTGTTGGGTAAACAGTACAAGATGTCCCCTAGGGAGATGGGATGCCACAATAGTATAGCATACAGATGTGTACAGAACAGCTATCTAAGTATTGCACATCATCATTTAGCTAAACTAGAAATAACTGGTCAAAATTACCTGTTCTACGTGTGTGTTGTGCTGTATAGTGTTGTCTAGATATTGGAGATATTGGAGATAGGGGTGGGTAGGGTTTAGGTTTTTGTATATTTTGACACATCTGCACTGCCCAGAAAAGCAGCAATGCAGTGTGGAGCAGCTTTGAAATCCCTTTCTTTTTCTTTTCAATTGTGTTTTCATATCTTTAAGACCTCTTGCCAAACCATCCTGTCAATATGCCAATGTCATATGTTGTTAAACGTATCATGTTCATACATACAGTGCATTTTACATTTACTGTTGTGTTATAATATTGTATTGTTTATTATCTGGATGGTGGGGATGTAGGGAACAGACATCCCTATGCTACCGGACCTTTCTCTAAACCAAATAAATGCCATTTCTGTTTTAAAGAGAAGCAAATATATAGAATTGATTTACAAATAGATATTTATGCTTGTTATGTACTCACTTTTTAATTGAGTTTGATATTCATATAGCCTACCAGTCGGCCTACACACGCCCGTTGTTCTCAGAGAGTAGTTGTACCAGAGAGGATAGAAATCTATAGAGACCCTCTTTGGTTGTATTTGTTTGCCGTCATGCTTTGTCTCCCCTGTATTTATAGAGAATTGTATGAATCTAGATTTATGTTCTGTCTTTTTGGACATGATACAGAATAGGACTACAGGTAGGTTGAATATGTAGCCTACATACACAGCTTGAAATAATATTTAGTTCCCCGACAGTTTTGCATTCCCGGTGTAGTCAATGTATAACTCCCTTATCTTTCCTACTAAACATTTTATTCCAAAAAGTCATAAATGTGCCATTCAGCCAAACACAATTCAAACTCAGCCAAAAACTAATGGACAGAGGTCAAAACCAAGAGTACTATTCATTCAGCAATGTATCTTACATAACGTCAAAAATGACAAAAGGTAATACGTTTACTGTTGTATAGTTATTGTGTAATTTGTTATAGTATGATGAGAGTATGGTTTATCTTTGATATGCTATGTCATAGAAATAAAGATTGATATTGTTATTGTTTACAATTATGTCTTGATTGCCAATCCGTTTCACCTGTGCAGGTGACTCCTCTTAACCAATCACAAAAGCCCCTTTGCTCATGCGCAATTTGGCTTGTCTGAAACGTGCGAAAAAGAAGGGTACCCTTTATGTAGCGTTTGCCATCACAGTTTGGGTTTTAGTGTCATAACAAAGTGTCTTTGCAAAGTCATAATGGGGAAGACCAAGATACAAGTTATTTTAAACAATCTGTGGGTGAATGGAGGGGGCTTTACATTAAATTAGGGTCATTAGCGTGAGCTAAGTTTAGAACGTGTAGTAGTCATATTTTCACTGGTCCGTTTTAATCAGGTGATTCAGCCAGAGATGTCTGACTGTCTGGACCCAGCAGGCTTCAAAGGCTACCAGTGCTCTGTAGAACAATGTTTACGCCTGGCCGCTATTCTCACTCATAAAAGGAAGGCAATGCTTTCTATAAAAGTTTGATGCCCCATTTGTTGGATCTTCAAATGCCAATGTTTTTCATGTCTACAAGCTCATGGCCAAGGGCCCATAGACCTGGGGACCGCAAGGGGTGAACTTTTTGGTTTTTGCCCTAGCACTACACAGCTGATTCAAATAATGAACTTGTCCCCAGGACAGAGTTTGGGAAACGTTGCCATAGACAGTTGAATGTTCAGGGCTAGGATTACAGTATTGTGAAGTGTGTGTGTGTGTTTATTCTTGGAGAACACAGATGTCACATAACCCAGCAGATGGCACAGGGGGAGCTGGCTGGCACTGTCGTGGTACCCAGGGGCGGGATGGCTATAGATTGAACTTTAATATCATCATTAGTACCTATCTGTATCCTGTCTCTCAGTTTTCAGAGAGGCTGCCTGCACAGTAGGGCAGTGGTTCTCAAACCTCTCCTCGGGGACCCCCAGCCGTTCCATGTATTTGAACTATTCCACAGCAAGCACACCTGATTCGACTTGTCAACTAATCATCAAGCCCTTGACTAGTAGGTGAATCAGGTGAGTTAGTTCAGGGCTACAACAAAATTGCGAAACGTCTGTGGGTCTTCGAGGAGAGGTTTGAGAACCACTGCAGTAGGGGACCTTACTCCACCTCCTAGTGACACACACACAGTCACACGTGTGTACACACATACCCCCAACACACATTGCAGCCAGCTACAGATACACACACAACATTTTACAGCTTCCCATCATTGTTCACCAAATGCTCTTCTGGGGAACGCAACAGCCTGAATCCAAACAAAATAAATGGCTATTGTAAGGCATGACAAGTTGAATATATATCTTCAGATTTATACGACGCTAGGGAGCGGATGTGTTTTGTAAGCTGCTCTGTGTGATTTACTCTTCTCTGCAGGTTGTTGGCTCAGTTTGATCCCTCTGGAATCTTCAATTTTAGCAGGTTGTTGGCTCGGTTTGATCCCTCGGGGATCTGGAATCTTCCATTTTAGTAGGTTAAAGGGGGGGTCTGAGTCATTTCATTCAAAAGAGTGAGATGGAAAATATTTATCATAATGTTTGTCAGCATGGAGCTCTCCTATTTAAAATGTTCCTTTACAATGTTCCATGCTGACAAAGCATCAGTTAAAACGGGTTCCTCCAAAATCATGTCACAGAACCCTGACTAACTGGTCTCTCTCTCTCCTATTGCCTCATCAGGGTCAGAGGTCAATCCGAGCCACAGTAACCGAGCCACAATGTCCATCCCACCACATTCGCACCCTGCCATCACATGGCGCTGGCGACTTCAGCTACTCGGGCATCGATACCGCCCTGGAGCAGATGAGGAAGAAAGCCATGAAACAGGGCTTTGAGCTCAACATCATGGTTGTTGCTGAGAGGCATTTAATATGCATGTAGACATACACACACTCCAGCTTGTTCTTCAATACTAGCATGAAACCCCATTGGGGAACCCTTACCCCGAGTGCCCCTGAGATTGGTACACACTACACATAGTGGCATGCATCCTTCAGTAGATAAAAGAAAGCTGTCAGGCAGAGAGATGGAGTAGTAATGATGCCCATACTGTAACAAGCTGAAGCACACTCTCGTTAAGAGAACATCAACAGCTCAAAAGGGCCAATTAAATGCCACCACCAAATCTGTGCCCTTTCTTCACACACACACACCCATACACACACACCCATACACACACAGACACACACACACCCATACACACACACACACACAGACACAGACACACACACACACACCCATACACACACACACAGAGAATAGGGGCTCATAAACACAGCCTCTTACAACATTGCCTTTTAGAAATGTGTGTGCATGTGAGCGTGGGTGTGTATGCCCCCGCGTAAGTGTATGACCGGGATCATCAACTATAATTATAATTTTCTTGAGCGGATGGTCAGGGGGCCGGAACATTATTAAAAATAATTTGTAGACTGCAAATTAACTGCAAGAAGCCCAAACGGATATAACATTTGACTAAAACATAATTTCAAACCTTGCTTACATTTGTATACGATCGCATATATCTCTTAGGGGTGGGAGGGCCAAGAGACCAAAGGTGGCAGAACAGAGTACTCTGGTTGGGGTGTAGGGTTTGAGCATAGCCTGAAGGTAGGGAGGGGCAGTTCCTCTTGCTGCTCCATAGGCAATTACCAGGGTCTTGAAGTCGATGCGAACTTCGACTGGAAGCCAGTGGAGTGTGTGGAGGAGCGGGGTGACAAGGGAGAACTTAGTTAGGTTGAACACCAGGTGGGCTGCAGCGTTCTGGCGTTAAGTTGCAGGGGTTTTATGGCACAAGTGGGGAGCCCAGCCAACAGAGTTTCAGTAATCCAAACAGGAGATGACAGGTGCCTGGATTAGGACCTGCGTCGCTTACTGTGTGAAAAAAGGTTGTACTTTACGGATGTTGTAGATCATGAAACTGCGGGAGCGAGTCACTGCTTTGATGTTTGCAGGGAATTACAGATTGTTGTCCATGGTCACGCCAAAGGTCTTTGAACTCTGGGAGGGGGACCCCATGGAGTCAACTGTGATGGAGAGGTCTTGGAGTGGGCAGGCCTTCACCGGGAGGAAGAGCAGCTCCGTCTTGTCGAGGTTGAGGTGGTGGGCAGACTTCCAAGCTGAGATGTCTGCCAGGCACTCAGAGATGCATGTCACCACCTGGGTGTCAGAAGGTTTGGGAAGGAGAAAAGTGGTTGCGTGTCATCTGCACAGCAATGATAGGTGAGACTGTGAGGCTGTGATGGAGCCGAGTGACTTGGTATTTAGAGGAGAGGGCCTAGAACCTAGCCCTGGGGGACACCGGTAGTGAGCGCATGTGGTGCAGACACAGATCCTCTCCACGTCACCTGGTAGGAGCGACCTGCCAGGTAGGATGCAATCCAAGAGTGTGCAGAGCCTGAGCCAGCAGATGGATCTAGGGGGATGAGAACACACTGAGAAGTGATTGAAGCAACAAAGAGCATGTTGAAAGACCTTAAGTCTTTCTTCCCTGCTTAGATATCACTCAGTGTTTTAAGTTTCAAGTTTTAATGTGTGGAGTCAATATAAATGTGTGTGCATGTTGTGTCAATTCAGATAGTCCTCATAGCCATTATGTTAGCTATTTAGCAGTCTTATGGCCTGGGGATAGCAGCTGTTTAGGAGCCTGTTGGTGTCAGACTTGATACAACGGTATTTATGTTTGCATGGTGATGGTGGTAGAGTAGAGCGCACGCACACACACACACACACGGTGTGTTTGTATATGAGCCCTGCGGGAGTGTGTTTTGTATACATACTAGATGTCATAGTGGTTCTGAGGAGATCCTAAACCATTACAAACAGTGTTTGGGGAATGTCAATGAAGACCTATCTGGGCAAGGTCAAAAAGTATTAAAATGTATGAACTTGGAAGATTGTGTGTGTGTGTGTGTGCGTGTCCGTCCAGACCTATAGCAAACTAAGCCCCTGGGTGTGGTTGTCCCTAACAGGTCAGAGTGGTCTGGAGAAATCGACCCTGATGAACACCCTGTTCAAGTCTAAGGTCAGCAGGAAGTCTGTGGTGTCCACCCCCGCGGAGAGGATCCCCAAGACCGTCGAGATCAAGTCCATCAGTCACGGTAACACACACATACAGTGGTGCCCAAAAATATTGACACCCTTGATAAAGATTAGCAAAAAATGACTGTATAAAATAAATCATTCTAATACTGAGCTATATTGTATGATAAAAAAATGGGGTAATTATATTGTTTTATACTAATACAATGGCTCAGAGAAAGAGATTTTGTTTAACAAGTAATACTTTTTTTTCAAAAACGTAGGGGTCAAAGTGATTGACATCCCTGTTTTCAATACCTTTCAATACCTTACCATGTGAGAATAACGGCAGAGCCTTTTTCTAAAATGTTTTATGAGTTGGAGAACACATTGGGAGTGATGTTAGACCATTCCTCCTTACAGAATCCTTCCAGATCCTTGATATCATTCGTCTGCGCTTATGGACTGCCCTCTTCAATTCAAACCACAGGTTTTCAATAGGTTTCAAGTCCAGAGACTGAGATGGCCATTTCAAAATGTTGATTTTGTGGCCAATTAACCATTTCCTGGTGGATTTTGATGTGTGCTTGGGGTTATTGTCATGCAGTACAAGCCAGTTGTGGCCAAGTTTCAGCCTCCTGGCAGAGGCAACCAGGTTTTTGGCTAAAATGTCCTGGTACTGGGTAGTTCACTATGCTGTTGACCTTAACATGGGCCGCAGGACCAGTGGAAGCATAATGGCTCAAACATGTAGGTTGATGCATTGCTATGTTTTCATTTCTAAAGCCTTTTTACAAAAAGTCCCACTGTACCTAACATCATTACTAAACTTTAGACATACGAGTTACCACACCCGGTCTCAGGGATGGCTAACTCAGAAAATTCCTTTGGTCTCTACTGAGTTAGGTAAATCAGCTTTTAGTTTTCTTGCACCTTATTTGTGGAACAATCTTCAAAATGTTCTTACATTTTATGTTTTGGTGCCTCTAGGGCAATTCAGAAAGTTATGAACTGTTTTTCTTTCTTCTTGCATTTTGTATTTATATTGATGTGTTTATTTTCTGTAATTTATTAAATTCAGGGCTCATCTGTAAAAAAAAAACTTGGTCTCAGTATGACTCCCTGATGAAATAAAGGTTAAATAAAATTCACCACCATATTTGAAAGTAGGTATGGGATTCATTTCTGCTCATGCATTCTCATTTCGATGCCAAACCCACCACTGGTGTGCGTGGCCAAAGAGCTCTGTTTTCATGTCATCAACTAACGCACCGATTCTACTACAAGTGCCAATGCTGTTTAGAAAATTCTAGTTTAATTCCATGCAAACTCTATTTACATTTGTTGGATGATAGGAAAATATACTGTAGCTCTTTGGCCTATGAACAACAATGGTGAGGGAGTTCTCTTCTTATCCTCTTCTACATGATAAAAGGGCAGGTACTTAAATGTCAGACGCACACTGGTTCTCTTTCAATTATTTGTTTCGACATCTCATTGGGATTCACTAGAATCCTGTAAGTAGCTCGAAGGACTAATCAGACCAGTCGAGTGGCGAATGAGGGAGCCCTTCCTCTCATACCAAAGAGCCACTCACCTGCCCTCTTATCATTCTCACATCTCTTCCTCACAGAAGAGTTCTACTTGGCTCTCCTCAGCACGACTTGATAATTTTTCCTGTTTAACTGTTCACATGTGTGCCGTTAACCCTGCGCTCAGTGGTGTAACCTTACCAGCTCTTGTCTTTTGTGTTGGGTGATATTTTCGGGTAAGAATTTGCTTCAGCGCCTTTCTTCCTTTGTCTCCTTTAGTAGCTAGCATCACATGGCTAGCTGCGGAGACTTGGCTAGCTTAGCTGCAAGGCTTAGCTAACCTGGCTAACTCGCTGCAAGGCTAGCTATCTGGAAGGGTAGAATTACTAGTTTGCGCTCTCGTTTAGTTCAACCCTTCATCGGCGTTGACTAGACCGACCATCCTAGCGTCACTGTTTATCGGTCAAGAGCCACGCTTTTGTTCGTCGCATGACCAACATAGTGCTAGCTTCCTTTGGCTAATTTTGTGCTAACTAGCTAGGCTACTAGCCCTCGTGGCGAGCGTTAGCTATGTTCACATTGTTAAAGGATTAGCTTCTCTGGCCAGCACTCTTAACTAGCTAGGCTACTAGCCCAAGTCATGAACACTAGTTACGTTTCACTTTGTTAGCTGTTTTTTGGAGCCATGGAACCTGCAAACTTAGCAGGGCATCGATGGCGGATGAGATATTCGCTCATTGATGTCAGCAAATGTGCAGCTCATACCCATGGGGGGTGGCATCACAGAGAGGGACTGGTACGACATGAGTAAACTCCCCTCTAGCACCGTCTCAGGCAAACAACTCCTCCCAGCTTGCGTGGCTGAAGCAAAATGCAATTGGGATAAACCTTTGACTGGCAATGTCCAAACCAGACTTTTTGCCAAAATGAATGTCAAGGACAAGCCATTAGTGGTTGAGTGGTCACTGGCCAACCACCTCAACCCCAGTACCTCGTCAAAGACGGGCACTTCTCTCCCTGTTAAGACGAACCGCTTCTCCATGTCTATCTACCAAAATGTCTAAGTCTCTGCTGCACATTCTTTACGGGCGTTGAACGTTACGTCCTTACTACTATCTTACCAGGCCGATTTACATTTACATTTACATTTACGTCATTTAGCAGACGCTCTTATCCAGAGCGACTTACAAATTGGTGCATTCCCCTTATAGCCAGTGGGATAACCACTTTACAATGTTTATTTATTTATTTATTTTTTTTTTTTTTGGGGGGGGTAGAAGGATTACTTTATCCTATCCCAGGTATTCCTTAAAGAGGTGGGGTTTCAAATGTCTCCAGAAGGTGGTGAGTGACTCCGCTGTCCTGGCATCGTGAGGGAGCTTGTTCCACCATTGGGGTGCCAGAGCAGCGAACAGTTTTGACTGGGCTGAGCGGGAACTGTGCTTCCGCAGAGGTAGGGGAGCCAGCAGGCCAGAGGTAGATGAACGCAATGCCCTCGTTTGGGTGTAGGGACTGATCAGAGCCTGAAGGTACGGAGGTGCCGTTCCCCTCACAGCTCCGTAGGCAAGCACCATGGTCTTGTAGCAGATGCAAGCTTCAACTGGAAGCCAGTGGAGTGTGCATAGGAGCGGGGTGACGTGAGAGAACTTGGGAAGGTTGAACACCAGACGGGCTGCGGCATTCTGGATGAGTTGTAGGGGTTTAATGGCACAGGCAGGGAGCCCAGCCAACAGCGAGTTGCAGTAATCCAGACGGGAGATGACAAGTGCCTGGATTAGGACCTGTGCCGCTTCCTGTGTAAGGCAGGGTCGTACTCTCCGAATGTTGTAGAGCATGAACCTACAGGATCGGGTCACCGCCTTGATGTTAGCGGAGAACGACAGGTTGTTGTCCAGGGTCACGCCAAGGCTCTTCGCACTCTGGGAGGAGGACACAACGGAGTTGTCAACCGTGATGGCGAGATCATGGAACGGGCAGTCCTTCCCCGGGAGGAAGAGCAGCTCCGTCTTGCCAAGGTTCAGCTTGAGGTGGTGATCCGTCATCCATACTGATATGTCTGCCAGACATGCAGAGATGCGATTCGCCACCTGGTTATTTATATTATATATCAGAAGGGGGAAAGGAGAAGATTAGTTGTGTGTCGTCTGCGTAGCAATGATAGGAGAGGCCATGTGAGGATATGACAGAGCCAAGTGACTTGGTGTATAGAGAGAATAGGAGAGGGCCTAGAACTGAGCCCTAGGGGACACCAGTGGTGAGAGCACGTGGTGCGGAGACAGATTCTCGCCACACCACTTGGTAGGAGCGACCGGTCAGGTAGGACGCAATCCAAGAGTGAGCCACGCCGGAGATGCCCAGCTCGGAGAGGGTGGAGAGGAGGATCTGATGGTTCACAGTATCAAAGGCAGCAGACAGGTCTAGAAGGACAAGAGCAGAGGAGAGAGAGTTAGCTTTAGCAGTGCGGAGAGCCTCCGTGACACAGAGAAGAGCAGTCTCAGTTGAATGACCATTCTTGAAACCTGACTGGTTTGGATCAAGAAGGTAATTCTGTAGAGAGATAAAGACGGCACGCTCAAAAGTTTTGGAGAGAAAAGAAAGAAGGGATACTGGTCTGTAGTTGTTGACATCAGAGGGATCGAGTGTTGGTTTTTTGAGAAGGGGTGCAACTCTCGCCCTCTTGAAGACGGAAGGGACATAGCCAGCGGTCAAGGATGAGTTGATCAGCGAGGTGAGGTAAGGGAGAAGGTCACCGGAGATGGTCTGGAGAAGAGAGGAGGGGATAGGGTCAAGCGGGCAGGTTGTTGGGCGGCCTGCCGTCACAAGTCGCAAGATTTTATCTGGAGAGAGAGGGGAGAAAAAGTCAAAGCATAGGGTAGGGGCAGTGCGAGCAGGACCAGCAGTGTCATTTGACTTAACAAACGAGGATCGGATGTCGTCAACCTTCTTTTCAAAATGGTTGACGAAGTCATCCACAGAGAGGGAGGGGGGGATTCAGCAGGGAGGAGAAGGTGGCAAAGAGCTTCCTAGGGTTAGAGGCAGATGCTTGGAATTTAGAGTGGTAGAAAGTGGCCTTAGCAGCAGAAACAGATGAAGAAAATGTAGAGAGGAGGGAGTGAAAAGATGCCAGGTCCGCAGGGAGTCTAGTTTTCCTCCATTTCCGCTCGGCTGCCCGGAGCCCTGTTCTGTGAGCTCGCAATGAGTCATCAAGCCACGGAGCTGGAGGGGAGGACCGAGCAGGCCGGGAGGATAGGGGACATAGAGAGTCAAAGGATGCAGAAAGGGAGGAGAGGAGGGTTGAGGAGGCAGAATCAGGAGATTGGAGGGAGAAGGATTGAACAGAGGGAAGAGATTATAGGATGGAAGAGGAGAGAGTACCAGGAGAGAGAGAGCGAAGGTTGCGACGGCGCATTACCATCTGAGTAGGGGCAGAGTGAGTAGTGTTGGAGGAGAGCGAGAGAGAAAAGGATACAAAGTAGTGGTCGGAGACATGGAGGGGAGTTGCAGTGAGATTAGTAGAAGAACAGCATCTAGTAAAGATGAGGTCAAGCGTATTGCCTGCCTTGTGAGTAGGGGGGGACGGTGAGAGGGTGAGGTCAAAAGAGGAGAGGAGTGGAAAGAAGGAGGCAGAGAGAAATGAGTCAAAGGTAGACGTAGGGAGGTTGAAGTCCCCCAGAACTGTGAGGGGTGAGCCATCCTCAGGAAAGAAACTTATCAAGGCGTCAAGCTCATTGATGAACTCTCCGAGGGAACCTGGTGGGCGATAAATGACAAGGATGTTAAGCTTAAATGGGCTAGTGACTGTGACAGCATGGAATTCAAATAAGGAGATAGACAGATGGGTCAGGGGAAAAATAGAGAATGTCCACTTGGGAGAGTTGAAGATTCCTGTGCCACCACCCCGCTGAGCAGATGCTCTCGGGTATGCGAGAACACATGGTCAGACGAGGAGAGAGCAGTAGGAGTAGCAGGGTTTTCAGTGGTAATCCATGTTTCCGTCAGCGCCAAGAAGTCGAGGGACTGGAGGGTAGCATAGGCTGAGATGAACTCTGCCTTGTTGGCAGTAGAACGGCAGTTCCAGAGGCTGCCTGAGACCTGGAACTCCACGTGGGTGGTGTGCGCAGGGACCACCAGGTTAGAGAGACAGCAGCCACTGGGGGGGGGGGATTCGGGAATTCAGCAGGGAGGAGATGCATAATCTCCTATCAATTGGCAAGCCTAACCCAAATCTTTGGGAAGAGATCTGTGTCGTCACAGACCTCAACCTCCGAGCCTCCAGGGGTGCCATTCAAGCCTGTGGTCATGCCATGAGCCTTGCAGTGGTAGGGGAGAGAGCCCTGTGGCTAACGGACAAGAAGAAAGCAGATTTCCTTGACGCTCCTGTCGAGCTGAAAGGACTGTTTGGACCACCTGTCGCCATCATTCGGAAGAAGTGCAAACTTCGAAAGGAGGAGGGCGAAGCCTTCAACTTCTGTCTGCCCAGTAGATCTGGGAATCGTGGTTACCCGGTCAACCCCTCCAGAAGCCAAGGCTTCATGGCAGAGAGAGGGCAATTTGCTGGCACCAGAGCTTTCTGCGAGAAGCCCCCAGCGACACAGCGGTCATCGACCCCACAGTTCGGATCCCCTAACGGGCCGACAGTGGGGAAAACGTTCCTTCCCTGAAGCAGCATCGAGGTTCCGCCCATTTGATTCCCCTGTGGGGAAGGGGTGCCAGACCTAGGGGTACACGGCAGAGAGGGACAGCCAACAGTTCACCCCACTATGGGGGAGGGGCACATCTGTGCAGCGACCCATTTTGATGCATTCACTCTGCTGTATCCAGGCATCCACAGACACAGATTGAAAATACAATGAAAAGGAGATTTGATCCATCACCGCACCACTGGTGACCGTGAGTCTATCGACCTGTGGGAACTGACATGCAGTCCAGCCCTGGATCTGGTCCACAGTGACAAAGGGGTACAGACTGCAGTTTGCTCTGAGACCACCCGCTTTCAACTGAATTTTGGAAATAGGAAGCGACTCGTGACTCGGCACGCATACTAGAGCAGGAAATCTCCTCTCTACTAAGCAAAGGGACTATCAGGGCGATACCAGTGGCAGAGAGCCACCTCGGTTTCTACTGCCGGTACTTCCTGGTTCCCAAGAAAGGGGGAGTGGTTCACCCCGTTCTGGACCTATGGGTCCTCAATACATAAGCATCCTGCCAGCAAACAGGAGGTTTCTGAAGTTTGCTTTTAAAGCACAGCCTATGAAAACCTTGCTGTCCCATTTGGGCTAGCGCTAGCTCCCCGAACGTTCAGCATTTGTGTAGAGGCAGCTCTCACATTCCTGAGGGACTGAGAGTCTCCGCCTACATAGACGATTACCTGCTTTGTTCCCGATCCCGGGAGCAAGCGGTACGAGACACGGCTTCCCTTGTAAAAGCGTCTGCATACTAGGTTCGGTTTACTCCTATCAGAACTCTGCTAGGCGACGCAAATGTATGTGCCTCGCATATTCCCTTAAATAGAAAATATTTGTATAAAACTAATAGTCTGTTGTTGAATGACAAACACTTAATTGAAGAATCCCTACTGTTGACCAATCACCGACGAAGGGGCGTAAACTTCGGCTACCGAACTTCGGCTTGCCTCAAGAGAAATTGTTGTGTGCTCGAACAGCCGGGAAAAACCCCTGCCGAACGCTGCCGAACACCAAAATGAACAAAAATGTCAAATTGTCATATGTGCAAACTGTTTCAACTGGGAAGTATATGGTAAGCTTAACCCAACTCTCCAAGCTAGGGTTCAAGATAAATCAGAAAAAGAGCTGTTTGGTGCCAACACAGAAAATAGAATACCTAGGCGTAATGCTGGATTCTCTCTCTTATCGGGCAACACTTTCAGAAGACTGCATCGTGTCGTTCCGACAGTGCCTCTCCCTGTTCCACAGGGGGCGCTCGGTCATGTTCAAGACGTGCCTCCGAGTGCTGGGTTTAATGGCGTCCAACATCTCAGTAGTACCACTAGGCCTACTGAGGATAAGAGACTTCCAGCGCTGGGTTTTGCCTGTTGTCTGTCAATCGCCGGATAGAGGTGACATCCGAATGTCTCTTGGTTCCCAGTCACTGGAAGAGCCCCTCGATCATTGTTTCTGGCACTCCCCTAGGGGTAGTGGCAAAAAGGAAAGTGGTGACGACAGATGAGTCACTCACAGGCTGGGGCGCAGTTCACAAGGGAAATGCAATAAACAGAGTATGGACTCCACAACTCCTCATTGCTCACGTAAATTACCTCGAATTGCTGACAGTGCTTCTTTCACTGAAACACTTTTTACCCTCCCTTCTTCAGAATTTGCACGTCTTGATCAGAACGGACAATACGACTGTAGTGGCATACATCAAGCGCCAGGGTGGCACTCGCTCCCTGCATTTAGACTATCCGTCAGGATTATTCTGTGGAGCAGAGCACACCTACTGTCCCTACGCCCGACTCATGTCCCGGGCATACTGAACGTAGGAGCAGACGTATTGTCCAGAGGGAATCCCCATCAAAGGGAATGGAGACTCCCTGGCTCCAGAGAGCATGTGTGATATGGGAGTTGGCCATATCCCACTGTGAGATGTCAAAACAAATAATTTAAAGAGATCTTAGGGTTACTTGCGTAACCCCGGTTCTCTGATATTATGGGAGACATCTCGCCACATTCCCCTACTCGCAAGAGTGTAAGGAAGTAACCTTATGTTTCTTGTGAGAGAGTTGTTTGGTGTGTTCAACTGCTCAACTCTCACTGGGTGAAGGACCGGGATTGAAAAGGAGGCACCCTCAATGGCTGCCCATATACATTCCTGGCCATAGAGTAATACAGAGGGCACACCTGCCATTAGTGCCCTCCGTACTCACATGACCATAGAGTTGGGTAGAGGGCACCCTTGCCACGAATACCTTCTCCCCACCTCCAAGTCACAGATCAGGGAATTCTGAACAGGCAATATTCTCAAATGTTTATATACATTGGCTACAAATAAATATACTGTAAATCTTATACTAGCAATGCGCATTCCCTGCCCACCTGAGGATCTGTCTTTTTCAGCCAGCTGTTTCCTGTTTGAAGGCTGCAAAATCCACTTGTCACTTAAATCTCGATGGATTGATTGCTTTCATTTTACTCCTGCGACTCTTTCATTCTCTTGCTTGTGCCTGTAGTTTTTTTCACGTTAATGTTATGACCGCAGAAATGTTTGTAATGACCTGTCAAACACAGTAAAATAAAATATTTAAAACATTAATATATTGTCTGTCAGGGCGTGTGTAGGTGTAGTGTAGGAAATCAAATGCAGGACGCCGACTGTAGGTTCCAAAATGCTGTATTACTGGCCCAACACAGGCAACAGGACAACTAAGCCCAACAGCTAAATTACGCACAAGGCGAAAAGGCAAATGCGCACAAACAGGTGCGACAAACGAAGTGGTGCACGAACAAGTGCAACTATGCTCCAGCGCAGTGGAGAAACTATGCTCAACCGAGCAAACACAACACTGACGAAAAACAATCATACACAACACATGACAAACACAACGAGAAACTTATAGGACACTAATTACGTAAAACAGAAACAGGTGTGACACAAACAGACAAAAGCAAACGAACATGAAACATCTATCGGTGGCAGCTAGAATTCCGAGACGACGAGCGCCGAAGCCTGCCCGAACAAGGAGGAGAGGCAGCCTCGGCCGAAACCGTGACAGTACCCCCCCTTGACGCGCGGCTCCAGACGCGCGCCGACCTCGGCCTCGGGGGACGGCCAGGGGGACGCGGCGCAGGGCGCGTCGGACGCCTCCGATGGAACTCCGTCAGGAGCGACGGGTCCAACACGTCTCTCCTCGGCACCCAGCACCGCTCCTCCGGACCGTACCCCTCCCACTCCACTAGATACTGGAGACCCCCATCCGACGTCTCGAATCCAAGATGGATCTCACGGAGTACGCCGGTGCCCCCTCGATGTCCAACGGGGCGGAGGAGTCTCCAAGATCTCATCTTCTTGGAGTGGGCCCGCTACCACCGGCCTGAGAAGGGGACACATGGAACGAGGGGTTAATACACTTATACTCCACAGGAAGCTGTAATCTATAACAAACCTCGTTCAACCTCCTCAGGACTTTAAATGGCCCTACAAACCGCCGACCCAGTTTCCGACAGGGCAGGCGGAGGGGCAGGTTTCTGGTAGAGAGCCAGACTCGATCACCAGGTGCGTACACCGGTGCCTCACTGCGGTGGAGATCAGCGCTCGCCTTCTGACGTCGGAGGGCCCGCTGCAGGTGGACGTGTGCAGCGTTCCAAGTCTCCTCCGAGCGCCGCGCCCACTCATCCACCGCAGGAGCCTCGATCTGGCTCTGCTGCCAGGGTGCCAGAACCGGCTGGTAACCTAACACACATTGAAATGGGGTTAGGTTCGTGGAGGAATGGCGTAGGGGAATTCTGGGCCATCTCGGCCCAGGAACGTACCTTGACCACTCCTCCGGCCGGTCCTGGCAGTATGTTCTGAGAAACCTACCCACATCCTGGTTTACGCGTTCCACCTGCCCATTGCTCTCCGGGTGGTAGCCCGAGGTGAGGCTCACCGAGACCCCCAACCGCTCCATAAACGCTCTCCAGACCCTGGAGGTGAATTGGGGACCCCGATCAGCCACAATGTCCTCGGGCACCCCGTAGTGCCGGAACACATGGGTAAACAGTGCCTCGGCAGTTTGCAGGGCCGTAGGAAGACCCGGCATGGGGAGCAAACGACAGGCCTTAGAGAACCGGTCCACAACGACCAGGATGGTAGTATTCCCTTGGGAGAGAGGAAGGTCAGTTATAAAATCCACCGAGAGGTGGGACCATGGTCGTTGTGGAACGGGCAGGGGCAGTAACTTACCCCTAGGCAGATGTCTAGGCGCCTTACACTGGGCGCACACCGAGCAGGAGGAAACATAAACCCTCACATCCCTGGCCAACGTGGGCCACCAATATTTGGCACTAAGACAGTGCACTGTCCGGCCGATACCGGGTGTCCAGAGGAGGGTGACGTGTGAGCCCAATAGATCAATCGATCCCGACACTCGAGCGGAACATACTTCCGACCCTCCGGGCATTGTGGTGGACTAGGGTCGGTGCGTAATGCCCGCTCGAGCTCAGAATCGAGCTCCCACACCACCGGTGCCACTAGACACGACTCCGGCAGTATGGGAGTGGGCTCCACGAACCTCTCCTCCCCGTCATACAGCCGAGACAGCGCATCTGCCTTCCCGTTTGTGACCCAGGGATGTAGGTGATCTTAAAAGAGAAACGGGTCAAAAACATACTCCATCTAGCCTGCCGAGGGTTCAGCCTCCTCGCTGCCCGGATGTACTCCAGGTTACGGTGGTCCGTCAAAATGAGGAAAGGGTGTTGAGCCCCCTCAAGCCAGTGCCTCCACACCTTAAGGGCCTGTACCACAGCTAACAGCTCCCTGTCCCCTATGTCATAATTTCGCTCCGCCGGGCTGAGCTTCTTGGAATAGAAGGCACAGGGGCGGAGTTTAGGTGGCGCGCCTGACCGTTGTGAAAGCACGGGCGCCAATACCGGCCTCAGACGCGTCCACCTCTACCTGAAATGGTAAAGAGGGATCCGGATGCGCCAGCACCGGGGCCGAGGTAAACAGGTCCTTCAGCCTCCCAAACGCCCTGTCCGCCTCGACTGACCACTGCAGACGACCGGACCCCCCTTCAAGAGAGACGTGATGGGAGCTGCCACTTGCCCAAAACCCCGGATAAACCTCCGGTAGTAATTCGCAAACCCCAAAAACTGCTGCACCTCTTTCACAGTGGTTGGTGTTTGCCAATTACGCACGGCCCGACGCTCGGTCTACCTCCATCTTCACCCCTGACGCTGACAACTGATACCCCAAAAAGGAGATCGACTCCTGGAAAAACAGACACTTCTCTGCCTTCACATACAGGTCGTGCTCCACCAGCCTCCGCAACACTCTGCGCACCAGGGCCACATGCTCGACACGGGTAGGTGAGTACACGAGAATGTCATCTATGTACACAACGACTCCCAGTCCCTGCATGTCCCTGAAGATCTCATCCACAAATGATTGGAAAACTGATGGAGCATTCATCAACCCGTATGGCATGACTAGATACTCGTAATGGCCCGAGGTGGTACTAAAGGCTGTTTTCCATTCATCATCCCTCTTGATGCGCACCAAGTTATGCGCGCTCCTGAGATCTAATTTCGTGAAGAAACGCCCCCATGCAACGACTCAGTCATGGTCGCAATCAGCGGGAGTGGATAACTATACTTCACCGTAATCTGATTGAGACCACGGTAATCGATGCACGGACGCAAACCACCATCCTTCTTCTTCACGAAAAAGAAACTCGAGGACGCGGGGAAGTGGACGGCCGTATGTATCCTTGTCTCAGCGATTCGTCTATGTAAATCTCCATAGCTTTCTTCTCCTCCTGAGACAGAGGATACACATGACTCCGTGGGAGCGCAGCTCCCTGCCTGAAGGTTTATCGCACAATCCCCCCTGCCTATGGGGTGGCAACCGCGTCGCCCTCGCCTTACTAAACGCGATAGCCAAATCCCCATACTCAGGTGGAATGTGCAATGCGGGCACCTGGTTTGGACTCTCCACCCGAGGTAGCCCCTACGGGAACACCCAAACATCTACCCACACACTGAGCAGACCACTCCATCAGAGCCCTCTCCTGCCACAAAATCACTGGGTTATGGGTACTCAACCAGGGCATGCCCAGCACCACCGGATACGCAGGAGAGTCAATCAGGAACAGCTGAATCATCTCCTGATGATCCCCCTGCGCACACATCCTAAGTGGCGCCGTGACCTCCCTGATCAAGCCCGTACCCAACGGACGACTATCTAGGGCGTGAACGGGAAAAGGAACATCAACAGGAATGAGGGGAATCCCTAACGCTAAACAAAACTTTTTATCAATAAAATTCCCAGCTGCGCCTGAATCTACCAGCGCCTTATGCTGGGCATGAGGTGCTACCTGTGGAAAACATACAGGCATACAGAAATGGGCAACAGAGAGCTCTGGGTGAGTGGGGCGCCTACTCACCTGGAAGGAATCCCCAGTGCGGGGCCTGTCGTCATCTCCCTAGGAGGCCATCCCCAGCACCTAGCCGCAGTGTGTCCTCCCCGACCACAGTTGGTGCAGTGGATGGACCCCCTAGCCTGCCGACCCCTCCTCTCTCTAGCGCCAGCGCCCCCGAGCTCCATGGGACAAGGCTCGGAGGCGCTGGAGGGTGAATGGACGGACCCTCCGCAAGACGTCCGCGGGTAGCCAGCAGGTTATCCAGCCTGATGGACATATCCACCAGCTGGTCGAAAGTGAGACTGGTGTCCCTGCACGCCAGCTCCCGACGGACGTCCTCACGTAGGCTGCATCGGTATAGATCGATGAGGGCCCGATCATTCCACCCTGCATCTGCCGCCAGAGGCACGGAATTCGGCGCGAATTCCTGGGCACTTCTCTTCCCCTGTCGGAGGAAGACCAGACGCTCCCCGCCGCTTTCCCCTCCGGGGATGGTCAAACACCGCCCTAAAGCGGCGGGAGAACTCGGTGTACGTGATGGTCGTGGCGTCGATCTTCCTCCACTCGCGTTGGCCCACTCCAACGCTTTTCCGGCCAGGCAGGAGATCAGGGCGGACACGCTCTCATGCCCTGAAGGTGCCGGGTGCACGGTGGCCAGGTATAGCTCTACCTGGAGCAGGAATCCTTGACACCCAGCCGCTGTCCCGTCGTAAGCCCTCGGGAGAGATAGTCGGACTCCTCGAGGTTCCGGCGCTGGAATGGCCGGGCTGGCCGATGGTGCTGGCAGGGCGGGCGGTGGTGGAGGCGAACCCCAGCCTCGGAGTGTGGTAATCACCTCCTGCAGGGCGTTCCCCATCTGCAGGAGTTGCTCTTGCTGGTCCCGAACCTGGGCTTCCAGTCTTGTCTGGGCTGCTTCGGCTCCTGCTGATTCCATGGCTGGTGTATGATTCTGTCAGGGCGTGTGTAGGTGTAGTGTAGGAAATCAAATGCAGGACGCCGACTGTAGGTTCCAAAATGCTGTATTACTGGCCCAACACAGGCAACAGGACAACTAAGCCCAACAGCTAAATTACGCACAAGGCGAAAAGGCAAATGCGCACAAACAGGTGCGACAAACGAAGTGGTGCACGAACAAGTGCAACTATGCTCCAGCGCAGTGGAGAAACTATGCTCAACCGAGCAAACACAACACTGACGAAAAACAATCATACACAACACATGACAAACACAATGAGAAACTTATAGGACACTAATTACGTAAAACAGAAACAGGTGTGACACAAACAGACAAAAGCAAACGAACATGAAACATCTATCGGTGGCAGCTAGAATTCCGGAGACGACGAGCGCCGAAGCCTGCCCGAACAAGGAGGAGAGGCAGCCTCGGCCGAAACCGTGACATTGTCTTTCCGTTGCATCTATAAGAACGCTAAAGCTTTATCTGGGATTTAACGCATCGTCTCGACACTTGCATCACAAGAAAGAGAAGAAATAACTTTTTTCTGTGGAATTGAAAAAAGTTATAGTTTAATACCGTAGAAATGTTTACAAATTAGATGCGCTGAAATGAAAGCAACTTCAGAAAATGAACACTCGCATTATAGTGATATTATGTCTGATCTCGCAAACAATGTAAAGGATGTATGGATGGGTGTAATCTTTTTTGTCACCTTGTCCTAGAGAGATTTACACGGTTAACAAAACCTCACGCCAGGGTAAGCCTACACGAAACACAGCCCATATTTTAAGTGTTTCAAAAATCCCCTATGGGAAAAATGAATGGTGGAAAAATGATTGGAACCATTTCCCTGTTTGACCGCTAAGTTTTATGGGTATTATGACTGTGTTACTCTATACTTCATACCACCTACTGGACACTGGTGAGTTATGGACACACGCATACACCCCTTTCACACTACTGAGCCAAGCTGAGCTGCACTGTGCTGACCTGGTCACACATCCACCATAGTTGCTGGAAACGTTATGAAAAGGATAGTGTAAAAGGAAAGTATACAATTGAGCTCCGTATTGTTCGGATCAGGAAACAGACATACACACTCACTGGTCTGGATTCTGCCTCACCTGCTGAGAGGTCTACTACTGTGGGTATCTCCCGTGAGCTCACTGTCTGTCTGGTGCTCTTCACCACTTCCTCTAAACTGCCTCCCTCCCTCTCCCGCCTCCATCTCCTTCCCTCTCTCTTTCGACCACATGTGGAACTCATTCTGTCCACAGAGACACTGAGGTATCACTTTGGGAATCAGGTTTCACAAAGACTCCTTTGACCGCAGACACTTTTGTAGACTATAGTACACAGTGTAGAAAACATTTGCCAGGGAGTGACGGGGAGACTGAGACAATACGTTTATATATGTTCAGCTGGGAATAGTGTGTGAGGTGCCTAACAATGACCAGGAATGGGACCAAAACCATTTTCATGTTTAAAATGTGCTGTTTCTTGTGATTTCAGGAATGGAAAATTAAACCTTAAAGCGTCAGCATGCTTGTAAATCATCACAGTTAATCTAGTGAGCAACTAGCAGCAAATAGAATCAATTTAGACACCCAGATGGTGGCCATTTGTTAAATGTTCATAACGTTTGCATAGACACACACTCATAATGTCTTAATAATACCAACGACATTGCTCCCTGCCGCTCTGCTAGTGATTTAGCAAATGTTCCCTTTACCCACGTCTGCAGTTTGCTTGATTCATTTAACAGGGATGAAGTGTCCTTGTGTGCCCCCTGGTTAGTCTCACACGTGCGTGTAGGGCAGTGCTTCTCAATTATTTTCTGTTACGCCCCCCCTAGGAAGAAGTAAACATTTCGCGCCCCCCAACTCTCCGCTGCGACTGTAAATAGTATCATTTGTCTATAAAATTGTTATAAGTACACCTCTGCATAACATTGTATCCTTATTAACATTAAAGAAAACAAAAAAACAAAAAAGAAATATAGATCAACTTACAAAGAATAACTTTATTAACATTTTTTAGTCTGTAACAGAAAATACTTAAAGTGCATCGATTTACCTGAAATTAAAAAAATAATTCAAGCCTTATTTAAACTGTAAAAATTTTTTTGACCATTTGATACTGAAAAATAAAATAAAATATAACCAATAAATAATAATACATTCAAATTGATCAGCAACATTAACTCAGGAGTACAATATATGAAACACTGACCTATAAAACAAAAATGAATAAAACAATTTGTGCTGATTTTTTAAAAATCAAAATGAGGAAGTCAGGATTAATGGCTACAATGAGCACGTTTTGCAGTGCACAGCTTTTCGAAGCGGGGTTTGAAGCATGATACTACAACTCTCAGCTCCTGCTCAATGTTTAGCTGGGACCTGTACTTGGTCTTCAGTGCAGCAACAGCAGAGAAGCCAGTCTCACAAAGATAAGATGTTGCAAAAGGAAGAAGAATGCCCATGGCCCTCTGCCCTAAGAGTGGATACTGCCTCTCTACACTCAGCCAGAATTCACTCAGTGTCTGTGATGTGAACCTCAGTCTCAATGTGGAGTCAGACGTCATATCAATGAACTGGTCCTCCTCTGCAGAGCTGAAACCAGTTGGAGCTGGTGCATTAAAAGGATCTCTGACCCAGTCATATTGGGAACTGTTTTCAGGGAAGTACTTTTTAAAGAATCCCATCAGTGATGAAATATGCTCCTTAATATATGGAATCACTGAGGTGGCATCATAGTCAGTAGTGTCAACAAATTCATGCAGGTTCTCGAATGAATCAGTATGTCCTTCATCAAGTCGCCTGCCCCACATTGCAAGCTTTCGAGTGAAAGAGCTGATCTTGTCTGTGACCTGAGGGAGGTGTTTATCTTTCCCTTGAAGCTGCAGATTTAGTTCATTTAGCTTTCCAAATATGTCACTCAGGTAGGCCAGGTTTGCCAGGAAGTTCTCATCACTAAATTTTTCTGCGAGGTCATACTTGTGCTCCTGCTCCGAAAACATTCTTATCTGCTCTCTGAGCTCAAAAACTCGGGACAAGACTTTTCCTCGTGACAGCCACCCTGCTTCACTGTGAAACAGCACAGCTTGATGTTCAGCTCCCATCTCCTCACAGATAGCAGAGAAGACTCTTGTTTTTAGTGGTCTGGTCTTTATAAAATTGACTACACCTACAATGTCAGTCATAACCTCACTTAATTCAGAGGAAATGTGCCTTGATGCCAGTGCTTCTCTGTGTGTAATACAGTGTGTCCACTCAGCATTAGGTGAGGCCTTCTTGATGAGTGCCCGAAGTCCTTTTCTCATCCCTGCCATGGTCTGTGCACCATCACTGCAAACACCAATGCAGTTCTCCCACTTTAGCCCATTCTCAGTCAGGAAGCAGTTCAGCATTTTGAATAGCTCTTCAGCTGTGGCTCTGTCTCTGACATATTTACAAAAAAGTAGATCCTCACACAGGGAGTTTGTCATGTCAAATCGTACATAAGCCATAAACAAACAGTCTTTGTTGCCGTCAGTTGCTTCATCGAACTGTAAGGCAAAAACGTTTGTCTTTGAGTTTATCTACCAGCTGTTCTTTAAGATCGTTAGCAATGTCATTTATACGTCTGGCGACAGTGTCATTGGACAGAGGGATAGTTTTTATTTTTGCAGCACTTGCGTCATCCAGCATGACAGAGACCATGTCTAATGCTGCAGGCAGTATCAGCTCCTCTGCTATGGAGTGTTTTTTTTGCACTGAGCAATTTGGTACGCCACCTTATATGATGCTAACAGTGCTCGCTGGTTTACTGAAGTAGCATTCACAAAGCGGGACGATTGTTGGCAATATTCGGCACGTTTTCTCTGAAAAAACTCAAGCGGCTTATCAGCGTGATTGGGGTGTAATGTCTTTAAGTGACGCCTTAATTTATTTGGCTTCATGCTGTCCGCAGCCAACATTTTTAGACACAGTAAACATACTGGTCTTTCCTCGTCTCCCACCGTAGTCACAGTGAAACCAAGCGCTACATACGCTTCGTCATATTTCCTCGTCTTAGCTTTCGGGAGACTTACATTTGTCTCATTCTCTCCGTCTCTCTCCGCCTTTCTTTTCATCCCTGTGAAATATTTTTCCATGGTGTCTCTTAAGGGTTTGTTATCTGCACTTCATATCTCCTGCTGTGTGCTCTTGTTCGGTGCAAAAAAACCCTACTCCCTGCGGGAAAAAAAAGCATGTTCCACGGGGTCACACGCGCCCCCCCTGGCATTGCTCCGAGCCCCACCAGGGGGGCGCGCCCCACTATTTGAGAAGGACTGGTGTAGGGTCTTCTATTTGTTGATCTTCAGATGGCTGTAGAGGTCGATCCGGGAGCCACATATTTTGGTGCATTGTGGGCAGGGGTGGTTGGGCCTTCCTGGTGTTGAGGCACACACACATTAATAGAAACAACATGACACACACTTAGTCCCTCAGCAAAAACAGATGGTACGACAGGGGATGAGGGGAGACGCACTAAAACAATGTGTTGAGTAGCCAATGCTGCTCTTTAAGGCAATATGAGGATATAACTCTCAACCCTGGTGTTCTATAAGGACTATAGATCTTACTGTGGGTGGAACCTGGCTCATGTTCTAGACTTGAGAAGCTTCTGGAACTATTTTCAAAATTCTCCCCAAAAATTCTCCCCATTCTTCTTTCTCCATTCTTCTTTCACCCCTTATTCATTGCTTTCACAAATGGATTCTCGTCAGTCGGTTGAGGTTTGAAACAAGGGTCTGTAATCAATTACATAGACACGATGCCAAAGCCATATGTGCATTCCAAATGACACACTTTTCCCTGTAGTGCACTGCTTTTGACCAGGGCCAATAGTGAACTACATAGGGAATAGGGTGCCATTTAGGAAGCAACCCTGTGTCTAGGACAGCTCCATGCTTTGGTGCCATTATGTCCATCTAATAGTGTCTATTAAATGGTAGACACTATGCTGAATATTCAGGAATACTGGTATACCATATTAGTTTTATAGCCCAATGGTTGTGGCTTTGTGTTTTGAGTGTCAAGCTTCTTGACTGCAATTTGAATTGATTAGGCCTTGGTTTAGTGTCAGCAATTTGCTTCAAGGTTTCCTTTTACTAGCTGGAGCGGTTTGAGATAAATGACTATGGCTGCAACCCAAATGGCACCCTATTCTCTGTGGGCTCTGGTCAAAAGTAGTGCACTATATAGGGAATAGGGTGCCATTTGGGATGCAGGCATAGTCAATGGAAGTGGATGCAGGGTGATTCTACACTAGCGGGAGCGGAAAATATTTAGGGGTATCTCAGATTGTTCTGGCAATTCTCACATAGAAACTTAATTGGGAGAAAGAATGTTTGAAATGCTTTTTACATTTGAATCACAAAATATATATTTTAAAATCATGATGAAAGTGGCCATTTTAGGCCCTTTTTGACCTATACATGCCTCCTGTAAGACCAATGATCTGTGAACCATACATGATACAGACATCTTGGTGTCATTATACTCCTTATAGTGTGCTCTAACATATGGAGTATGTCTAGATTCTGAAATACACATTTTCACATTAATTTATTTAACATTAAAACTATTAATATGAATATCTCCAAACTACCCTTTTTGATTGAGCTTTTTTTCCCTTTACTTTTATACATATTGTTTGGAACAATATACTCTTCATACACATCACATTTCCAGAGTGGGCTCTCTGGTACCTTTAATGATATGACCCATTTTAAACATAGAAATTAACGTTATAGGTCATTAACCAATCACAGCCCACCTTTAGGATTGCACATTCAGCAAATCACCAGCAGAGAGAGTTCCCTTTTGAATCCATTTACCGTTCACTTTGTTGGTGGTGCTCAATTTATCAGAAATTCAGAAATTAACAGAGAGCCCACTCTGTAATTGTGATGTACTTGTAGAGAGTATTGTTCCAAACGATATGTCTTAAAATAAACAAAATCAAAAAGGGTAGTTTTGAGATATTCATATTAATATTTTAATGTTGAATAAATTAATGTGAAAATGTGTTTCAGAATCATATGGAACAACCAGGGGCACTGCCAGGCTAGCTATAGCCTGAACATTCTCATGCATTCTCCTCTGAGAGAACAGTTAGGAGAGTTATATGTAGGAAAGAGATGAGATGGGGAAGACAGAAGGTACAGTGGGGGAAAAAAGTATTTAGTCAGCCACCAATTGTGCAAGTTCTCCCACTTAAAAAGATGAGAGAGGCCTGTAATTTTCATCATAGGTACACGTCAACTATGACAGACAAATTGAGAAAAGAAAATCCAGAAAATCACATTGTAGGATTTTTTATGAATTTATTTGCAAATTATGGTGGAAAATAAGTATTTGGTCACCTACAAACAAGCAAGATTTCTGGCTCTCACAGACCTGTAACTTCTTCTTTAAGAGGCTCCTCTGTCCTCCATTCGTTACCTGTATTAATGGCACCTGTTTGAACTTGTTATCAGTATAAAAGACACCTGTCCACAACCTCAAACAGTCACACTCCAAACTCCACTATGGCCAAGACCAAAGAGCTGTCAAATGACACCAGAAACAAAATTGTAGACCTGCACCAGGCTGGGAAGACTGAATCTGCAATAGGTAAGCAGCTTGGTTTGAAGAAATCAACTGTGGGAGCAATTATTAGGAAATGGAAGACATACAAGACCACTGATAATCTCCCTCGATCTGGGGCTCCACGCAAGATCTCACCCATGTGGGGTCAAAATAATCACAAGAACGGTGAGCAAAAATCCCAGAACCACACGGGGGGACCTAGTGAATAACCTGCAGAGAGCTGGGACCAAAGTAACAAAGCCTACCATCAGTAACACACTACGCCGCCAGGGACTCAAATCCTGCAGTGCCAGATGTGTCCCCCTGCTTAAGCCAGTACATGTCCAGGCCCGTCTGAAGTTTGCTAGAGTGCATTTGGATGATCCAGAAGAGGATTGGGAGAATGTCATATGGTCAGATGAAACCAAAATAGAACTTTTTTGGTAAAAACTCAACTCGTCGTGTTTGGAGGACAAAGAATACTGAGTTGCATCCAAAGAACACCATACCTACTGTGAAGCATGGGGGGGTGGAAACATCATGCTTTGGGGCTGTTTTTCTGCAAAGGGACCAGGACGACTGATCCGTGTAAAGGAAAGAATGAATGGGGCCATGTATCGTGAGATTTTGAGTGAAAACCTCCTTCCATCAGCAAGGGCATTGAAGATGAAACGTGGCTGGGTCTTTCAGCATGACAATGATCCCAAACACACCGCCCGGGCAACGAAGGAGTGGCTTCGTAAGAAGCATTTCAAGGTCCTGGAGTGGCCTAGCCAGTCTCCAGATCTCAACCCCATAGAAAATCTTTGGAGGGAGTTGAAAGTCCATGTTACCCAGCGACAGCCCCAAAACATCACTGCTCTAGAGGAGATCTGCATGGAAAAATGGGCCAAAATACCAGCAACAGTGTGTGAAAACCTTGTGAAGACTTACAGAAAACGTTTGACCTGTGTCATTGCCAACAAAGGGTATATAACAAAGTATTGAGAAACTTTTGTTATTGACCAAATACTTATTTTCCACCATAATTTGCAAATAAATTCATTAAAAATCCTACAATGTGATTTTCTGGATTTTTTTTCTCATTTTGTCTGTCATAGTTGACGTGTACCTATGATGAAAATTACAGGCCTCTCTCATCTTTTTAAGTGGGAGAACTTGCACAATTGGTGGCTGACTAAATACTTTTTTCCCCACTGTATATAAGAGAGAGTAGGTAGTGAAGCTCTAAGACTTGAGATCTTTGGAGTAGGATGCACAAGCACCCCCTCCTCACCATGGGATCTTTAGTGACCACAGAGAGTCAGAAGTGTTTATTTACATTTACATTTTACATTTTAGTCATTTAGCAGACGCTCTTATCCAGAGCGACTTACAGTTAGTGAGTGCATACATTTTTCATACTGGCCCCCCGTGGGAAACGAACCCACAACCAAAAAGTAGCTGCTTGGTAGAGGCTGTCTAGAAACTACTTGGTAGTGCCTGTATAGAAATTACTTGGTAGATTCTGTCTAGTAATTCTTTGGTAGAGGCTGTCTATGAGCTACTTGGTAGAGGCTATCTAGTAGCTACTTGGTAGAGGCTGTCTAGTAGCTGCTTGGTAGAGACAGTCTAGAAACTACTTGGTAGTGCCTGTATAGAAACTATTTGGTAGAGGTTGTCTATTAATTACTTGGTAGAGTCTGTCTAGTAGCTACTTGGTAGAGGCTGTCTAGTAACTACTTGGTAGAGGCTGTCTAGTGACTACTTGGTAGAGGCTGTCTAGTAACTACTTGGTAGAGGCTGTCTAGAAACTATTTGGTAGAGGCTGTCAAATAACTACTTGGTAGAGTCTGTTTAGTAGCTACTTGGTAGAGAATGTCTAGTAACTACTTGGTAGAGGCTGTCCATTAACTACTTGGTAGAGGCTATCTAGTAACTACTTGGTAGAGGCTGTCTAGTAACTACTTGGTAGAGGCTGTCTATTAACTACTTGGTAGAGTCTGTCTAGTAGCTACTTGGTAGAGAATGTCTAGTAACTACTTGGTAGAGGCTGTCCATTAACTACTTGGTAGAGGCTGTCTAGTAACTACTTGGTAGAGGCTGTCTAGAATCTCCTTGGTAGACAATGTCTAGTAACTACTTGGTAGAGGCTGTCCATTAACTAATTGGTAGAGGCTGTCTAGTAACTACTTGGTAGAGGCTGTCTAGAAACTCCTTGGTAGACGATGTCTAGAAACTACTTGGTAGAGGCTGTCTAGTAACTACTGGGTAGAGGCTGTCTAGTAACTACTTGGTAGAGACTGTCTAGTAGCTGCTTGGTAGAGGCTGTCCATTAACTACTTGGTAGAGGCTGTCTAGTAACTACTTGGTAGAGGCTGTCTAGAAACTCCTTGGTAGACGATGTCTAGTAACTACTTGGTAGAGGCTGTCCATTAACTACTTGGTAGAGGCTGTCTAGTAACTACTTGGTAGAGGCTGTCTAGAAACTCCTTGGTAGAGGCTGTCCATTAACTACTTGGTAGAGGCTGTCTAGTAACTACTTGGTAGAGGCTGTCCATTAACTACTTGGTAGAGGCTGTCTAGTAACTACTTGGTAGAGGCTGTCTAGAAACTCCTTGGTAGACGATGTCTAGAAACTACTTGGTTGAGGCTGTCTAGTAACTACTTGGTAGAGGCTGTCTAGTAACTACTTGGTAGAGGCTGTCTAGTAGCTGCTTGGTAGAGGCTGTCTAGAAACTACTTGGTAGTGCCTGTATAGAAACGACTTGGTAGAGGCTGTCTAGTAACTACTTGGTAGAGTCTGTCTAGAAACTACTTGGTAGATGATGTATATTAACTACTTGGTAGAGGCTGTCTAGTAACTACTTGGTAGAGGCTGTCTAGTAACTACTTGGTAGAGGCTGTCTATTAACTACTTGGTAGAGGCTGTCTAGTAACTACTTGGTAGAGGCTGTCTAGAATATCCTTGGTAGACGATGTCTAGTAACTACTTGGTAGAGGCTGTCCATTAACTACTTGGTAGAGGCTGTCTAGGAACTACTTGGTAGAGGCTGTCTAGTAACTACTTGGTAGAGGCTGTCTAGAAACTCCTTGGTAGACGATGTCTAGAAACTACTTGGTAGAGGCTGTCTAGTAACTACTTGGTAGAGACTGTCTAGTAACTACTTGGTAGAGACTGTCTAGTAACTTCTTGGTAGAGGCTGTCTAGAAACTACTTGGTAGAGGCTGTCTAGTAACTACTTGGTAGAGTATGTCTAGTAGCTACTTGGTAGAGGCTGTCTAGTAACTACTTGGTAGAGGCTGTCTAGTAGCTACTTGGTAGAGGCTGTCTAGAAACTCCTTGGTAGACGATGTCTAGTAACTACTTGGTAGAGGCTGTCTATTAACTACTTGGTAGAGGCTGTCTAGTAGCTACTCCTCCATGATAGAAAGCATAACCCTTTCTGTTGATGATTGACTCATGCTTATGATACAGAGACTTGAGGCCCTCTGCTGATTTACATGGAAGTTTAAATGATTTAGAATTCAATGGAATTCTCAAATGCTGCTTTCTCTTCCTGTTATCACTTTAACTCGACACCATACCAGGATACACAGGCCCGAACTACCTGCTTGGCTCAGTCTAAAGAGGCCTCTGCACCCCCCTCTGTTCCTCTGTTTCTGTTGGCCAGTGGTCAGCCTGGGAGAAGAAAAAGAACATGTACACACACACACACACACAAGAAAAGGAACATGCACATGTACACGCACACACACTCTCTCGAGGGACGCTAGTCTCCCTCTCTCTGGCATCCTGCGACACAGCTTTATTAATTCTGGAGGAGGAAACACGCTGGGCAACTTGGATACCGTTTCCCCCAACAACAGCCAATGAGAACAAGGCAGAGCGAGGTGGAAGCTCTGGGGCTTGTAACCCTGCTTGTTTTGGTTGGCTGCATGGGCTGGGCAATGTACGACCCTGGGATTGTGATCTTAATGTTTTTTTTATGTTTTTTTCTTGTTCTCTGTTCCCTGCAGCAGTTGTCATGCATGCAAAGGGAACAAGAGAGCTTTTTATTAAAGTTTTACCATCTGTGTCCAACAGTGTGTGCGTGCATGCTCTGTTGTAGCTTTAAAAAATGTAGTCAGTTTACAGTTCATCCTATAATGTAGGCCTAAGGCTGAGAAAGTTTAAAAAGTTACACATTTAAACTTTCCAAGAAGTATAAACAGAGAAATGTAGAAAATATGTTTGATCATCGACCAAGTGGAAACTGTCAAAGTAGTAATTGTGAGCAGAACGGTCATTTATTTAAAGGCCATCACCGCTGGCAGAAGAAGCCTGTCTGTGTTCCAGTCATTATAAAGAAGGCGGCCATTTTGTGTCTGGTTGTATATTTGATTAATGGTTGTTAACCTCCACATTAAGTCTCCATGTTAGAGAACATTATATATTGTTTAAGGTTAACACCAGCCTTAACAGCATGATGGAGTATTTATGGTGGAATCCGAGTGAGCTACAGTATGGTCGAAATGTAGTCAATCAGTTCATTTTCTCTGAGATTAAATACTTGTATATTTTTCCAATCATGGTGACCTTATACTGATCCAAACAATCAGGGTATCTGGAAATCTACATCAATCATTTTTATGATGTGACACAGCCTCCCTTCCCCGGTCTTTCCCCCGGTGGTGAGTGAAAGGCTTTGGTGTGTGATGTACTGGGCAGGACACACTCCTCCACCTCCAGGACTAGATTACTTGGTGGATGATATGAGGTGGAAATAGCCATTGTTTCAGACCTGGGCTTTGCCCTGACTGCTGTTCTACAGTACATTGATGTAACACTGCAACCTGGTGTTAGATTCTGATGTGTTTCTGTGTGTGTGTAGATCGGGGAAGAGTTGCAAGCCAACGGGATCGACGTCTACCTTCAGAAGGAGGTTGATGAGGATGCTGATGACAGGATGGATCAATGAGAAGATCACGGGGAGTTTACAGTGTTGTAAATACGCACACACTCACAAACACCACTGACCGACCAACGCATGGATTCATTATAAAGCATTGTTGGTCTTAAACCATGTGTTGTGTGTGCCATAGGAGATGATCCCATTTGCTGTGGTGGGGAGCGACCAGGAGTACCAGGTCAATGGAAAGAAGCTTCTGGGCAGAAAAACTAAGTGGGGCACCATAGAAGGTAATTCAACACACACACAACCATTACTATCCCTGTCAAATGAATCATGTAAAATGGGTTGAAGCAGATTTGCCTGACTGGACTGCACAGTACAGCAGCTCAACCATACATACAGTGAGGGAAAAAAGTATTTGATCCCCTGCTGATTTTGTATGTTTGCCCACTGACAAAGAAATGATCAGTCTATAATTTTAATGGTAGATTTATTTGAACAGTGAGAGACAGAATAACAACAAAAAAATCCAGAAAAACGCATGTTAAAAATGTTATAAATTGATTTGCATTTTAATGAGGGAAATAAGTATTTGACCCCCTCTCAATCAGAAAGATTTCTGGCTCCCAGGTGTCTTTTATACAGGTAACGAGCTGAGATTAGGAACACACTCTTGAAGGGAGTTCTCCTAATCCCAGTTTGTTACCTGTATAAAAGACACCTGTCCACAGAAGCAATCAATCAATCAGATTCCAAACTCTCCACCATGGCCAAGACCAAAGAGCTCTCAGAGGATGTCAGGGACAAGATTGTAGACCTACACAAGGCTGGAATGGGCTACAAGACCATCGCCAAGCAGCTTGGTGAGAAGGTGACAACAGTTGGTGCGATTATTCGCAAATGGAAGAAACAAAAAATAACTTTCAATCTCCCTCGGCCTGGGGCTCCATGCAAGCGCTCACCTCGTGGAGTTGCAATGATCATGAGAAAGGTGAGGAATCAGCCCAGAACTACACAGGAGGATCTTGTCAATGATCTCAAGGCAGCTGGGACCATAGTCACCAAGAAAACAATTGGTAACACACTACGCCGTGAAGGACTGAAATCCTTCAGCGCCCGCAAGGTCCCCCTGCTCAAGAAAGCACATATACAGGCCCGTCTGAAGTTTGCCAATGAACATCTGAATGATTCAGAGGAGAACTGGATGAAAGTGTTGTGGTCAGATGAGACCAAAATGGAGCTCTTTGGCATCAACTCAACTCGCCGTGTTTGGAGGAGGAGGAATGTTGCCTATGACCCCAAGAACACCATCCCCACCGTAAAACATGGAGGTGGAAACATTATGCTTTGGGGGTGTTTTTCTGCTAAGGGGACAGGACAACTTCACCGCATCAAAGATACGATGGACGGGCCCATGTACCGTCAAATCTTGGGTGAGAACCTCCTTCCCTCAGCCAGGGCATTGAAAATGGGTCGTGGGTGGGTATTCCAGCATGACAATGACCCAAAACACATGGCCAAGGCAACAAAGGAGTGGCTCAAGAAGAAGCACATTAAGGTCCTGGAGTGGCCTAGCCAGTCTCCAGACCTTAATCCCATAGAAAATCTGTGGAGCGAGCTGAAGGTTCGAGTTGCCAAACATCAGCCTCAAAACCTTAATGACTTGGAGAAGATCTACAAAGAGGAGTGGGACAAAATACCTCCTGAGATGTGTGCAAACCTGGTGGCCAACTACAAGAAACGTCTGACCTCTGTGATTGCCAACAAGGGTTTTACCACCAAGTACTAAGTCATGTTTTGCAGAGGGGTCAAATACTTATTTCCCTCATTAAAATGAAAATCAATTTATAAAATGTTTGACATGCGTTTTTCTGGATTTTGTTGTTGTTATTCTGTCTCTCACTGTTCAAATAAACCTACCATTAAAATTATAGACTGATCATGTCTTTGTCAGTGGGCAAACGTACAAAATCAGCAGGGGATCAAATACTTTTTTCCCTCACTGTACTTATGTTACTGCTGCCAATACATGTTTAAATCCCAGCCAACTGATTTAAACATCTGTCGTCTAACTCATATCCACGTTTCTCTGGTCTGTCTGTGACTAAACAGATTTAGGAGTAATAGACGCGAGGAGGACGATTTACCGAACCGTCTGATTCCGGGTCACAATCGGGGAAATTGTGCACAGACACCAGGCCCCCAGTGTCCGGTCTGGAATGTGAAGTCACGAGCTCTGCTGGTCGGCTACTGCATAGCAACCTAGCGGTGCCAAAAGCCCTGCTCTGCCCCAGAACGCCAATGTAAAATACAATTGCTAGAACTCCCCCCCCCAAAAAAAAAAAAACAAATTTACGTCATTTTGGCCTTTAAAGTGTGTTTATTATGATCTAGTTCGATCCCCACGGTGAATTATTTTAAAGTTCGCTACAAATCGAGATATTTTTTTAAGTAGTGATCCATTCTGACTACTACATTTGTCCACACAAGGAGGCTTGCGCCCTCATGCCATAGACATTACAGTTGACTCTCTCAGGCAGGATGAAAATGACTACATCGACCATGATCCTTTGCTAGTTACGGTCACTTTCACCATGATCCTTAGCGATTTTTGTTGTTGCTGCCATTCAGTCCCATTCAGCAATATTGCACACTTCAAATTAAAATACTTCCGGCTTCATGCGCCATCGGGAGTTTTCCATAGGAATATGTGGATGACGTCAGTGCTATCACCATCTACTGATTTTTTATGTTTATGACAGACACAGGTGTACTATACTGTAGTTGAGAGCATGCGTGCACTCACACACACAAACTATCATAGTGTTTACGTTTTTTGGACTACGCTGAGCATTTTTATTGCCAAGTTGGGGGTCGTCCCTGGGGGGGAATAGGGGGGCAGAGGGGGAGGTGATGATGGGAAGAACAAACAGGAGGAGGAGGAAAAGAGGGGGGGGAATGTCAAAGCTCCTATTTACTGGAGGACCGACTGTCTCTTTCCCAGATTGCACCTGGCCCCTCCAGGGCCACTCTTGGCCCTTGGTGAATGCTCCTGTCATCACTCCACACTTGTAGACAGACGGCTGAAGAGCAGCTATATTATTCTGGACCTCTGTTGCTGTTAGGTCTGTTCAAAGGACCAACCAACCAGTGAGCTTAGCATAAATAGTTTTCTAGTGTTCTAGTACTTTGGTCCTGCTCTTGAACTATCAACGTCTCCTACCCCATAGTCGATTGACGCGCCTGCTCTTCAATCTAATTAGCATAAGAAAAATAATCTGTATATTTAACCTCTTAAGGATAGGACCCTTTTTTTTCAATTTTCACCTAAAATGATATACCCAAATCTAACTGCCTGTAGTTCAGGACCTGAAGCAAGGATATGCATATTCTTGATACCATTTGAAAGGAAACACTTTGAAGTTTGTGGAAATGTGAAATGAATGTAGGAGAATATAACACATTAGATCTGGTAAAAGATAATACAAACAAAAAGAGAAAGGCCACAATATAATATTGCAGTTTAGGCGCAATTTAGATTTTGGCCACTAGATGGCAGCATTGTGTGTGCAAAGTTTCAGATTGATCCAGTGAAGCATTGCAATACTGGACTATTTTGTATCAAGTCTGCCCAAATGTGCCGAATTGGTCAATCTGAAACTTTGCACACACACTGCAAAATCTAAATTGATACATTTTCAAGTACATAACTATAGAGAACATACAAAAATGATATGGTAATACAAAATGTAAGTTTACACACTCCCAGGAATGTCATACATGATGTATCATTAGCTTATACACTAACTTTCACACATCTAGATGGCCGGGCGGGGTGGGTGTGGAGCCAGAGACAGCAAGGGTTCAAACTGTAGAACCCAGTTCCTACATTTGAATGTAAAAATTGATTTTATCAAACAAAACTATGCTAGATTTTATCTCTGGGACCCATAGGATGACGAATCAGAGCAAGATTATTGAATGTAAGTACATTATTTACCTTCAGAGGTGAATGTATCAAACCAGTTGCCGTGATAAGTTTTTTGTTGTGCATTCTCCTCAAACAATAGCATGATATTTTTTCACTGTAATAGCTACTGTAAATTGGACAGTGCAGTTAGATTAACAAGAATGTAAGCTTTCTGCCCATATAAGACATGTCTATATCCTGGAAAGTTTGCTGTTACTTACAACAGTCATGCTAATCACATTAGCGCACGTTAGCTCAACCGTCCCATATATGGGACACCGATCTCGTAAAGGTTAATCTAGAGGTCTGCTTCTCAATCGGCCTTCCACATCTGCTCTGGAAGGTGGCAGAGCTACAGCGGTGTTTGTCAGACCAGGAGACATCCCGAAAATCGATTTTCTCACTGAAACGTCTGCAGAGTCCGAGCAGTTTGGGCTTTTGTTTGCTCTACGACCCCCACAAGCTTCACGGGACTAGTCTGAAGTCGGTACCGACAGTGTGCCAACTTCGGTCTGAGCCACAAACTCATATGACCCCACTATCAAAAGCTGAGACTCTAACAAACATGCTGTTTTGCTCTACGACGCCCACAAGCTTCACAAGAGTCGTCTGTGTATGGAAGTTTTTTTGTACCCAAAAAAAGGGTTAAATATGGCAAAAAAATATAGGACAGACGCTTCAAAACATACTTCCTTCTGATTACATTTTTTATTATCTGTTTTGCCCCAAGGCTTAGACTCCATGGGGTTAAAACACCCATGGACTTTAATTTAACTTTAGACAAAGGTGTGTTTGTGGGAGCATGGATGTGAGAAATGTGGTTGCCCCCTGGCCAGGCGTTGTGCTCAGGCAGTGGGAGAGGGATGGATGGCGGGAGCGAGCGAGTGAAGGAGGAGGGGAGCGGGAGCGAGTGAGAGGAAGAGAGCTGCTGGGCACGTCTGCACCTCCATCATAAGAAAAAGTCAAGGGGGGTGAATACTTTCTGAAGGCACATAAAATACTATCTAAAGGTAAAAGTGTATTATTAAAGAGGCAATCTGCAGTTGCTTAGTCAATTTTTTGACTTATAAATTAATTGTATAAACCAATTGATTCTTGAAGAATATAACTTATAAATGCCTCATGAGCTTAGTTCAACTGTTGTACTCCATCAGAACCCTAAATACAATATTGTTTTACTCCAATGTTTGTAAACAATGTAAATTTAAGCAAGCACTGTATAACCTCAAAACATGGTTAAAACTATAATTTCAATATCATGGATGGTCCGTCCTTTCAGCCATAGCTCGGTCTATGAATTTAATGTTTACATTTCTGGAGGCCCATCCCTCAGCTTTTAATCAAAACAAAGGCAGGGTTGTGGCTTTGTTGTGGTTTCAACTGCGGATTCTAGTTTTAATATCATGAATATGGCATCCTATTCATAGGGCTAAGGATAACTGATAACTTCCAAAGTTCCAATCAACCATGGATGAATGATAGTATACCTTTGGGCAAATCAGATGTCAATAGCCTACATAAACCCAACCTCACTCCAAATGTACTTTCACATACAGCTTGTGTAAGAAAAGTTAGCGTTAGGCTACTTTCAACTATTCAATGTTATTTAGGTAGTCTACGCAAATGAGTATGGAAGCTGATCAATGTCTAAATGTTATGACATGATAGCTCAGCCTAAAACAAACACAGCTTGTTTCCAAAGCTAAGCAAGGTACATAGAGGTAGGCCTCTGGATGGTAGACTCGTTCTCACTTAAGTGCATTACCTATCATGTACCAGTAGGAGTCACTGTTCAGGCAGGAATCATTGGACTGTGGCTTCACATTTTATTTCAATATACTGTACCTCTATTTAGGTTGATGGCATGACCTTGAAACTATGATGTTGATTCAAACATACCGTTTTACTATCAACATTGAAACAAGGTCAAATAAAATGTCGAATCAAATATGAAATTCAACATAATTTCAACCACCCAAAATATATTGAATATAGGATGAAAAGGATGTTGTACTTTTCTACGTGGAATTTAACGCAATTTCACTGTATACATAGTTCTGATGACTATGTTGAAATATTGATGCAACAACCTGTTAGTAGGTTAAGTAATTGTGTTTCAATTGAAGTTTTACCCTAATTTCAATGTTTACAATGCTGGTTGAAATTAGATGAAAACAGTACTGGTTGACTTTTTGCAAATCCAAAGGTATTTTCCACGTAGATTCCATGTCACAATAGGTTGACAAATGACGTTGAAAAAATGTTAATTCAACCAGTGTGCCCAGTGGGTTGATGTTTCTCTGGGAAACATTTATAACTAAATCCCATCTTCGTTTCCACTCTGTCAGGACCCACATGCAGAACATCACAGACATCACCAGTAGCATCCACTACGAGGTGTACTGTGTACACAGGCTAAATGAGACCAACGCCCAGCCCAACAGCCAGCCACTCAACACATTGGTCAACCCACAGCCACAGCAGGCCAACGCAGTGACAGCACAGTTCTGACCCATGAGATGTAGACATCTAACCACCCCAGAAACACACACACACACACATATGGGTTGTTCCACGAAATGAGACCCTTTTGGGTAGTGTAACTTGGTGAAGAGTTTTATTTCACCTAATTTTAACATTCTGTCATAAAGAGCACATGTTCAACTTAATTTAAAAACACGTTTTCCCCATCTCAAAAGTTTTTTTTTTTTTTTTTGAGAACTCTGTTTATTAAGTTTTACACACACACAGACAAGACAAAGCAATATAAATAATATACTCAACTAGACAAAAATACAAATAATACATATAAAAAAAAAATAACTTTAAAGATACCATACTTTAGACAAGTTAAACACACCAGGCAGAAGGCTACAAAAGGTTAAAGGGCAATCTATAGTATAGGGACAGAGCAAACACCTCACCATTGTTCCTGTGAACAGTTAAGGGATGGGGTGGAGAAATGCAACCACTCACAGACAGTCAAGGCAACAGACCAATCATCCACTGGACCAAAAATAAAAAGTTTACAATGCTTTAAAATAAAAAATGAATATTGATAATTTTATGTAGGCGTGAACAGAATTAAAAAATAAAAATAACTGGGAAAAACAAGCTCACACCTTAGTCTCTGCCCGGGCGAGATGAACAAGGCATCTGCAGGTCACAATCAATAAGCACATCAACCTTAATGCCCCCCACCCCCACCCCAGAAAAAAACACAGAGAAATGCTCATCCAACCCCTAAGTCACAGGGGGTCAAATACAGACTTATTTTGGTTTTAATAGGAATGCCATCAGAGGATGGACTGTTTAAAGTAAGACCGGAATGGAGCCCAAGCCTCATTAAACAGTTTGGGGTTCCCACGTGAATTGAATTTAATTTTTTCTAGTTTCAGAGAGCACAACACATCTCTCACCCAATATTTATAAGATGGGGGAGCTGCCATCTTCCAGTTCTGTAGTATTAGCCGTCTAGCTAAAAGAGTTGTATAAGCAACAGTGTCCGACTGGATTCTTGACAGGGGGGTGCTTATGGGCAGTACTCCAAAAAGGGCTGTAAGGGGAGAGGGATCTATAACAGTGTTATATATATCAGAGAAACATTTAAATATTAATTCCCAGAAACCTGACAGTTTATGACAGCCCCAGAACATATGCAACAGTGTGGCCGGTTCAATTTTACATCTGACACAGGTAGGATCAAAATCAGAGAATATTCTTCCAAGTCTGGCCCCAGACCAGTGGATACGGTGAACCACCTTGAATTGAATGAGGCTGTGTCTAGTGCTAAAAGAGGACGAATGCACCCTGCGCAGCACAGATTCCCAGGTGTCTTCCCCAAGTTCCTCCCCCAAATCCTTTTCCCATCGAGTCTTTAAAGGCACCAAAGAAGGGTTCTGTAAGTCATGAATGATTGCATATACATCTGAAATTGCGCCCCTAGGAAGCTTGTTCAGCTCCAGGATGCTCTCTATAGCTGTATTCACAGGCCTATGGGGAAATTCAGGTGTGTTAGCTCTGACAAAGTTCCTAGTCTGGAGATAGCGGAAAAAGTGGGATTGGGGGAGGTTGAACCTTTCCTGTAACTGAGCAAAAAGAGGCAAATGTATCATCAAAGAATAATTGGGCTAGTGAGGAGAGGCCTAGTGAGTGCCAGATGTCAAAAGCCCCATCATTCAAAGATGGAGGAAATAAAATGTTCTGATTGATTGGGCCTGATAGAGAAAAGCCTCGGAGGCCAAAGGCTAAGCGGAACTGATTCCAAATTTTAAGAGACTGCCTTACAATTGGGTTGACACACCTTTTGCCTAGGGACACTGGGAGAGACGAGCACAACACAGAAGAAAGTGCAGCAGGTTTACACGATTCAGACTCCATCTGGACCCAGATTGGTCTAGGGCCAGTAGGATCAGTCTGCAGCCAGTACAGAAGGGCTCTGAAATTTGCAGCCCAATAGTATGTCTGAAAATTTGGTAGAGCTAAACCCCCCAATGACTTAGGCTTCTGTAAATGTTTTCTACCAATCCGTGGTACCTTGCCATCCCAAATAAAATGCATGAATGTTTGATCCAGTGAAATAAAAAAAGATTTTGGAATAAAAATGGGTAGACATTGAAATAAATATAGAAATTTGGGCAACACACTCATTTTAATGACATTAATCCTTCCGATAAGAGAAAGAGGTACATCTCAAAAGTTTAAATAAAAAAATTACTATAGTAAGTGCCTATTAAATGCCAAATCAATTAACAGGGTTCACCATCACACGGTTGACTATTTCATCTTAAATCAGCCATAAATCCCCTTGTAACAGGGGAATGGAAGATTGTGTGCAACAGGGAGGGGCAATTGAATGCAAGCTTCACAAAACATTTTAAATTGTTAAAACATTTCTAGCCTGTCTATCTATGGGTAAAAGGGTTTACGTGTTTTGCTCGACCCGCTCAGTTTATTCATGTTCAATGTTTCTTTTAAATAATACAAAAAAATGAATAGTTTCATCATTAAAATGAGAGTTCAGTTCACGTAACAAGGTTGACCTTAAAACAAGGAACAGGTTTTTTATATATTTTTCCCCTTAAAATGAATCACTAATCACATTAAATAAATAATACTCTTTAGAAATGACTTTGTCAAAGCAACAAAAATAACCAGGGCTTTACAATGATGGTGAAAACTTTGAGAAATGTTGGGGTTAAAATCTTCCTAGAAATCACAGAGGATGCACAGAGAGACATGTCAAAATGCTGAATTTTGGCACTTTATCAAGTCTTATTCATATATACAGTGGGGGAAAAAAGTATTTAGTCAGCCACCAATTGTGCAAGTTCTCCCACTTAAAAAGATGAGAGAGGCCTGTAATTTTCATCATAGGTACACGTCAACTATGACAGACAAAATGAGAAAAATAAATCCAGAAAATTACATTGTAGGATTTTTAATGAATTTATTTGCAAATTATGGTGGAAAATAAGTATTTGGTCAATAACAAAAGTTTCTCAATACTTTGTTATATACCCTTTGTTGGCAATGACACAGGTCAAACGTTTTCTGTAAGTCTTCACAAGGTTTTCACACACTGTTGCTGGCCCAATTTTGGCCCATTCCTCCATGCAGATCTCCTCTAGAGCAGTGATGTTTTGGGGCTGTCGCTGGGCAACACGGACTTTCAACTCCCTCCAAATATTTTCTATGGGGTTGAGATCTGGAGACTGGCTAGGCCACTCCAGGAGCTTGAAATGCTTCTTACGAAGCCACTCCTTCGTTGCCCGGGCGGTGTGTTTGGGATCATTGTCATGCTGAAAGACCCAGCCACATTTAATCTTCAATGCCCTTGCTGATGGAAGGAGGTTTTCACTCAAAATCTCACGATACATGGCCCCATTCATTCTTTCCTTTACATGGATCAGTCGTCCTGGTCCCTTTGCAGAAAAACAGCCCCAAAGCATGATGTTTCCACCCCCATGCTTCACAGTAGGTATGGTGTTCTTTGGATGCAACTCAGCATTCTTTGTCCTCCAAACACGACGAGTTGAGTTTTTACCAAAAAAGTTCTATTTTGGTTTCATCTGACCATATGACATTCTCCCAATCCTCTTCTGGATCATCCAAATGCACTCTAGCAAACTTCAGACGGGCCTGGACATGTACTGGCTTAAGCAGGGGGACACGTCTGGCACAGCAGGATTTGAGTCCCTGGCGGCGTAGTGTGTTACTGATGGTAGGCTTTGTTACTTTGGTCCCAGCTCTCTGCAGGTCATTCACTAGGTCCCCCGTGTTGTTCTGGGATTTTTGCTCACCGTTCTTGTGATCATTTTGACCCCACGGGGGTGAGATCTTGCGTGGAGCCTCAGATCGAGGGAGATTATCAGTGGTCTTGTATGTCTTCCATTTCCTAATAATTGCTCCCACAGTTGATTTCTTCAAACCAAGCTGCTTACCTATTGCAGATTCAGTCTTCCCAGCCTGGCGCAGGTCTACAATTTTGTTTCTGGTGTCCTTTGACAGCTCTTTGGTCTTGGCCATAGTGGAGTTTGGAGTGTGACTGTTTGAGGTTGTGGACAGGTGTCTTTTATACTGATAACAAGTTCAAACAGGTGCCATTAATACAGGTAACGAATGGAGGACAGAGGAGCCTCTTAAAGAAGAAGTTACAGGTCTGTGAGAGCCAGAAATCTTGCTTGTTTGTAGGTGACCAAATACTTATTTTCCACCATAATTTGCAAATAAATTCATAAAAAATCCTACAATGTGATTTTCTGGATTTTGTTTTCTAAATTTGTCTGTCATAGTTGACGTGTACCTATGATGAAAATTACAGGCCTCTCTCATCTTTTTAAGTGGGAGAACTTGCACAATTGGTGGCTGACTAAATACTATTTTTCCCCACTGTATATATATATATTTTTTTAAACATTTAATTAATTTAAACAGGCTTTTTTTATTGGTGCACAATCTCTACTTAAAATATCAAAGGGATGCAAAAGAGACTCATTTTGTGGAACGACCCATATCTTTGATGGCTGGCAACTAATGTGACACACACACACCCAAACATGCAAACACACCACGTGACACACACACACGCATCCACTCACACCGAGCCTCCTCCGACATCTCCCCATCATCACTGGCTGACGTGACATAAAGGACTGCACATAGAATATCAAGTGTATAATGATTCTTACATGATCAACTGCCAAACAGAGTTTCTGTTACCTGACATTTCTAGTGTAGGTAGTTGTAGGTCAGAGCTGTTGGATAAACAGTACAAGATGTCCCCTAGGGAGATGGGATGCCACAATAGTATAGCATACAGATGTGTACAGAACAGCTATCTAAGTATAGCACATCATCATTTAGCTAACTAGAAATAACTGGTCGAAATGACCTGTTCTACTTGTGTGTTGTGCTGTATAGTGTTGTCTAGATATTGGAGATATTGGAGATAGGGGTGGGTAGGGTTTAGGTTCTTTGTATATTTTGACACATCTGCACTGCCCAGTAAAACAGCAATGTGGTGTGGAGCAGCTTTGAAATCTCTTTGTGTTTTCATATGTTTAAGACTATCCTGTCTATACCAATATGCCAATGTCATATTTGTGACAGTGTATTTTGCATTTACTGTTGTGTTGTAATTATAATATTCTTGCATTGTTTTTAGCTAGATGTGGGTGTAGGGAACACACCTGTATTCTCCCTATGCTTTTCTATTCTGTAAACCAAATAAATGCCCTTTCTGTTTATGCTTATTATGTCCTCACTTTTAATTGAGTTAGATGATACTCATAGGCTACCAGCTTCTAAACACGCCCGTTGTACTCAGAGAGTAGTTGTACCAGAGAGGATGGAAAACCTTCGCCAGACATTCTTCTGCTCTGTCGTTCGCTACCGAGAAGAAACGAATGTCCGTGGGCGTAGCCTTTGACCGAATCAAGGAGTCTGGGTAGCCAGGCAAGGAAAACCTATGTAGACCCTCTTTGGTTGTATTTAGCAGTATCTCCTTTCCCTCATACTTTGTCTCCCCTGTATTTATAGGGAATTGTATGAATCTAGATTTATGTTCTGTCTTTTTGGACATGATACAGAATAGGACTACAGGTAGGTTGAATATGTAGCCTACATACACAGCTTGAAATAATATTTAGTTCCCTGACAGTTTTGCATTCCCGGTGTAGTCAATGTATAACTTCCTTATCTTCCCTACTAAACGTTTATTCCAAAACGTTATAAATGTGCCATTCAGCCAAACACAATTCAAACTCAGCCATAAACTCATGGACAGAGGTCAAAACCAAGAATACTATTAATTCAGCAATGTAGTTACATAAAAAATGACAAAAGTTAATACAATGTTTATTGTTGTGTAATTTATGGTATGATAGATTAAGATGTATCTTTGATATGCTATCTCAAAAAAAATTATATTATTTTATTGTTTACACTTATTCTGTCTTGATTGCCAATTATTGACCTCACTCAACCAATCACAAAAGCCCCTTTCCTCATACGCAATTTGGCATGTCTTAAACCCTGCAAAACATGTTCACATGTTCATTTCCAAAACTACCAGAAAGGCTTTTTACCAAAGCTTTACCATTTGTGTTGCATTTGCCATTGAAGTTTGTGTTTTATTGTCCTAACGGAGTATTTTTGCAAAGTCATAACGAGGAGAACCAAGTTACAAGGTATTTCGAAAACAATCAAACAATATGGTACTGGAAGTGGGCTGATGGGGGTAAAATATGCCTACCAAATTGCATTGAAAAAGTAAACAACTTCTGAATATTTTTAGTTTGGTGATGATGTAGTTGTACCGTTGCAAGTAAACATCAGTCACATGTTTGGGGAATTTAATTAATGGAAACATTCTAGTATTGGAAGGTGGTCAATGTATTTAACTGCCTTTATAGGCCTAATAAACAATGTTGGATAATAAACTACAATAGAGAAGCTACAACGTTATTCCAAAATGTTCCAAGGCAAACAAGTGTAGGTCTAGGCTACAACAGAAGACATTAGGCAACTTTTTGTTTTCTAGAACGGATTTAGTCATTTCACAGTAGCCTAGTAGAATTGCAGGTCTGACAACTCTTCAATTGTCAACGGCAGACAGGGAGAGTGGGACTAACTCACGACAGGCCATGTCCTGCGGGGTAAACAACGCTTCAAACAGGAGCTTCATGCATGACACCTTGGTCACGCAACACTGGGTACACTCATTCATACCTCTCCTGTCATCGTTTCTCAGCTGCCAGTACCATCAGTTCCTAAATCCTTGTTGGCATGTTTAACTAGCTGGTCAGTTGAAGAGGTCAGTCTCTCACACTTCCCCACTCTGCTTTTCCCTGCCACCCCCCAGGCTTCTGGAAGACCTGCCTGAAAACTGAAGAAGCCTAATCATCTGCTTTACTGACGTTGATGCAGATGCTGACTACTACTAGGGATAAGAGGTAAGTGATGGTTTACACACAACTGTGTTCAAGTTAGTAAGGCTGTGTAACACTAGGCTAATGTTGAACAGAGAAATGTTGTACATACGAATGACACCTGCCATATCCTAGATATATTGGTACTTCTACCAGAATGGTACCTAATGCTGCGTTTATAACATCTCGTAAATTCGCAAATATGAGCATACGACCTGGAAAAATCCACTTGATCGCCCCTCCAACTCGTAATTACTATTACTAAACTTGTCTCATCTCTGAGCTCCAACTTCTCCCACATGCTGAGACCTGACGTCACCTACTAAGGAAATGACCTGGATAACAGCATTTTCAGCGTTAAATGGAGCAACAAAACATTATTTATGAAATAAATGACAATCTATTTATATGGTATTTGAACACTATAAATTGTTTACGAGCACGATAGCTGTACTTTTCGTTTATTGTTGATGAAGCTTGTTTGCCATTAGCCAAATGGCATTCTCAACGAGTTCAAAGCACGTGAACACACATAACTTGTTGCTCCCAGTTTACAATTAGTTCCCCACTTGTTATGAACGCAGCACAACTTAGTAGTTATCTCAACCACTCCACCACCATCATTAAAGGACGCCTTGAAAACATTCTGTCCTCAACCCAAGTCGTCTGTTGGCTAATTAACTGAATCCTCTTGGCAGTGAACAGCGACGCTTATTGTGTTGGTATGCAAATGCTTTTGTTTAGAAGTGTGTGTGGGTCAGGGACTTTTCATGCCCCTTCTCTTCTCTTGTAAAATGGCGAGACGTCGAGGTCGCTGCACTCAAAATGGCGCCCGCCTTGGCTCTTTCTACTCTCACCTTTTTCTCTGAACCAGCCAGCCAGGCGGGCTCTCTCTATCCCTCTCTCACGGCCTTTCCTCTGGCTAGTATATTTTGGATTTCACACTGTCTGCTACTGCCAGGTAAAGAGCAGCTCATTATCTCTTACACGCTTTCCAACACAGTGCCGCCGGCGTATCCCTTAGAGACAGAGGGAGAGAGAAATGTGCTGCTCTCAGATCCATAGCAGCAGAGCGTTCACTCAGTTCCCAAACACACTCCCTCCTCCCCTCCCTTTTATTTGCCAAAGCACCGCTGTGTAATTAAATTAATTTGCCATTCAGTGAAACTTTTCAGGCGCAGAGACCCGATGGATTGTTTGTGTGTGTGTGTGTGTGTGTTTCGCGAGAGGCTGGGCAGTGTAGCGCCATACTTGTTAGTTAGTAATCAAACCGCTGTAGATTGTTTTCCACCATGTATCTGCGACCCTTGTCAGACGGAGCAAGAAACCCCATTGAGCTTATAGCGCTCAAGGGAGCCCTAGTCTTGTGTCCCAGACAGTTCTCTCTGGCGCTGTGTGTGTGTGTGTGCGTGCTGTGTGTGTCTCCTTTGTGTATGGGTGTGTCTCCTCCGCTGTGTGTGTCAGGGCGATGCCCCCATGTTGCTGCAGTGCCAGTGTTGTTTGTTACACGGCACCAGGGGAGTCAACATGGTGTGACACTGAGAAACACTGGGTGGTCTGCATTAATGAGACAATCACATAGTCTAATGTACATAAGCTGGAGGCTGTGGGCAGCAGACGTCGACATGCATATTTGGCAGGGGTTCAAAAAGGTTTCCGATTTTTTTGACAGGGTGTGTGGTCTGTAGTTGACTATCTGTGCCTTTGTAGCGGATGGGAGTTAGTCGGATAGTTCAACATTGTTGCTTTGGCAGTGCAATGATTTCCTTGTCACAAATAAAGCATTGAAATTGATAGTTGTGTAAATAAATCAATGCAATGGGTAATCTTGGGTAACCCAGAACTAAATCTTGATTTTGTTAACAGTCAGTCTGTCACGAGAAACTGTGCAATGGGAGAGTGAGTGATGGCGTCTTGAGCACTAATGTTGAGCTGAGGGTGGCGTTCAGGAAGGGGAACTGACCGAACCACACCTTTTCCCTCCAGTGCTGAGTCAACGTTGGTACTCATGCCAAGTGTAACAGCGAGTTGGGTCTATAGGGACTCGTATACCGCATCAATGCGAGCAACACCGTATTCACAACATATTGCTTTAACGTGGCATGGTGCCATGGTCGTTTGGCACAGAGACGGTTCGCTTCTGAATCCTGTCGTCGTATATACACAGACAGTGTCGTTATATAGAGAAAGCGTTGTTTGGGTAGCAGAGAGGGAAGATGGCGTACATACAGTCACAGTGTTAACTGTCTAGTGCCTCTACAATCACTCTGCATGTAGTCGTGCTGATTGCTCGCTATGTCGTTGCTAGGCAGATTTGACAGGCTGATACACTGTCTGTATTGGTAATATAGCACCAGAGGAAATGTCCTTCTCTTTTCCTCCCATCTTTAACTAACCCGCATCCTCCTCAGTGAGTCTCGTTCTCAGTCTCTCTTCCAGAGGTTCAGACACGCAGTACAGGAGAAGTCAGTCTAGTCAGTCTAGTCAGTCTAGTCAGTCTAGTCAGTCTAGTCAGTCTAGTCAGTCTAGTCAGTCTAGTCAGTCTAGTCAGTCTAGTCAGTCTAGTCAGTCTAGTCAGTCTGTCGTCACCACTCCCCATCCTCGTCGTCTGCGAAAAACAGCCCATTCAAGGCAAAACAAACGATCGCCACCCCCGCCGCTCCTCTCCCCTGCCCGACGCAAATAATCAACACAAGGTAATTTGTCGCTAATTAATTGCGGGATTGTTAATGGCATTGCATTTAAAGCAGGCGTGAATGTTTTGTTTTTCTGTCCCTCGCCGTTTGTTAATAAGCTGCTTGAAAATCAGTGTTTTGGGTGGTTTTCGACACCCCCGGTTCATCTGTTGGCGGCAGGACCCCCCCCCCCCCCCCCAGACACCCTGTCGCCTACTTATTCTGCCCATTTTACCCTTGAGAGCCCTGCTCCCCAAACGACTGAGCGTTCCGTACCCCTGTTTTTTGTTGATCTATGTTAATGCCCCATCGTCCATCTGTTCGTTTACTTAATTCAGGTTTTGCTTGTTTCCAGCCATGTTATCACCCCCCTCATCACCCTTCGACAAACACACACATATGCACACACACACACACACACATACATGCACACACACACGCACACAAACACACATATACATATGCACACAGACACACACACACACACACACACACATACAAACCCCTCATTCCCGGCATTCATAACCACGTCAGGACACTCCCTCGGCTTCCATCTCCTGGCTCGTAGCCAGCCCTCAGACGGCCCTCGGAGATGAGGGGCCCCCGCCCCCGCCCTGCCCGTATACAAATTAGCCTAGTTTTGATTAAAAGACAGCTGCATATTTGATTAAACTCGGCACCACACACACACAGGAAGCAAGGATCAGGCATGCTGCATCTCCAGGGAGGCGGAGGGTTGTTTAGCTTAGTGAATGTTGTGAGTGTTTGCTGTTTTCAGATGGAAACAGGGAGCTAAAAGAGTGGAACATAAGAGCTGCCTAGGGCCTGCTTTGGGGGGTAATGGACTGGACTGGCTCGTTGGTTGGAGGGTAAAGCTAACACAGTAGTACACAAATGTGTTGTGTGACGATAGCAAGACAAATTGAGAGTGAAATCATTCACAGACTGACGCTAGAATGCAATGGTTCTGTGATGTCACAGACGCTTTGCAAAGTCTCAAGTCTCAGGTTTGGTTACACTGGGAGGTGAAATGTGCAACTGTCGCTTCACAGTCCTTGAACCAAATAAAGGAGTGCTTGCTTTCTCCCCATGCATCGTCAACACTTGAAACAATGAGTATTGTCTTCCTCAGTTTGTCCCCTTTGCAGTCCCTGAGGGCTAAGGTGGTGGTATATGGGTCCCCTAAGGGACGTGGGTGAGGTATGGGTGGGTGTGCACACTGAGGCCAGAGGGGTTGGTGAGGGTAGGAGGGTGGGACTGTTGGCATGCAGCCAGCTCCAGTGGAACGTATTAAGGATGGGGGGTGCATAATAAATCACAAACAATGAAAGTAGAGAGATAAGGGGCCAACCCTACCAAGGATGTTTGTATTGAGATGGGAGTAGGGGGTTTGTAAGGGGTGGGCAGATGCAAGCCAAGGGTGGCCTCATAGACCAAGGACAAAAACCAGAAGAAAACGGTGCTGTGAAAGTCATAACAATGAAATAGGCAGTTATACGGATTGACCAGGTTGGCAACCACACAGATTGTATTTTTGTTTCTTGCCGTCTAAGATGGGCAGCGGTGCTTCAGGCTGTGTCCTTTCATTTTCTCAGAAGGTTGATGTTTGTTCCTACAGCTACATCACATGCTGTAGTGCAAGCAGGCAAGGTACAACTCTGTTCTTTTTGTGAAACTAAAGCAAATTGCTGCGTCAATGTTCTTTTTGAAGCAAAATCTGTGAATGTAGTTTATTTGGGGAACAATGTACAGGGTTTTATTCATTTTAAGAATTCACAGCCTATGTTTTGGTAGGGATCAATTTGACGGTGCTCATGTATTCCAGTACAAATGTGTATGGGCAATTGCTCTGCTGATGGTGTTGCAACACTGCCCCCTGCTGTATGTCGGTAGTAATTTACCCTCCTGCCTGTTTACCAGCACCATGGACTGAAGCTAATTTATTTCTGACACTAATGCATATTCTGATTCATGAGCCCGCTCTGAGCCCTCTCCACCCCATCCACCCCTCTCTCCCTGCCTCTCACTCATCTTATCACTGTTTTTTCAAGGAAAATATAAGTTAAGCTCACCTTATTTACATTTATATGATCAGATTTTCACTTCCTTATGGACTGTATGCAAATGTGCCCTTTTCCGAGACTTGGTCACTGAGCACACAGATTTGTTGCGGTGCAGAGAAAAATAATAACATTGCCCTGTAGGAAGATACAGACCCACGTTTGGGATTTCTGGACCTCATGAATTTGGTAATGATACATTTAGTTTACCCTACCCCCTTAAAGCTGTAAAATGTAAAACATGTAAATGTTAAAGCTCTTACCAGTCTATTTTAAGCCATGGGTACATAACCTAAGATTTGATTTAGGCCTAGAAACGTCTGTCTTTCTTGTAATGTGTGTATATTTATTTATTTACTTATTTGGGGGGTTGTTGCTGCCAGGGGCGGTCTTCAAAATATAATTTTTCATTTTCCCTCGTCTCTAATGGCCCTCTAAACTCCGTCATGAGGGTAGTGTGTTTGTGGAATGTTGGCAAGCATCTTGGTGGGCGGGGGGGCCATCCAAGGCACATGTCTTTAACCCTCGCTGTTTGGAGGAGAGGAGCGGGGGGGATGAAAGAATGAAAAGCGGACTGAGGGCAGGCTTGATGAATCCAGTCAGCTCGAGTTTATTGGAAAGAAAGCCCACGGCTCGTGTGGGTCTGTGTGTATGTCCGTGTTTGTGTGCGCCTAAATGCTCGAGCGGAACACCCCGGACCCATTGTGAAAGAACGGGCATTGATTTGGATGTGTGTGTGCGCCTACCGAGTCTAGACTAGAGGGAATAGCACTTGAGAAAATTACTTTCTGCCAGCATATTGCCAACGCCAGTCTTTATATTCATGGGGACGGCTCAGGTGATTACAGCCCTCCCCTCCCAGCCCTAACCCATGCAGCCCTGGTCTGCCTGCCCTGCTACTGATGAAACGCTGATGTGGAATATTTAACAGACACTCCAAGCCTAACCTAATAATATAATCAGTTAATAAGAATTTAATTTTCTCCCTGGCTGCACTTTGACTAGGGTGTTGATACAAGGGGAAGCAGTCAAGGGATTTCTCTGGTTGTCTCGAGCGAACCGCAACTAGCCCTCCTCGCTGAGCCCATTATGCCCCCCGTGTCCCTGTCACACACACGTACCCTTCCGGCACCACAACCCACCTTACACGCTGAACCAGTGTATGACATGACCAACAACAGTAGATTAATGTCATCAACCCCAGATTAGACTCAAAGGTCACTCGTCACTGCATATGACCTGGGCACCACACACACACAAAACAGCCAGGCTATCCCTCAGACGAGGAACATCATGTACTCAATCCCGAGAGAGTTGAACTGACACTAGTGTGAGGTGTAACATGAGATGTGGTGACGTGTTGGGATGACGTGAAGAGGTATAAGCGCCCTTGTTTTAATCGGATCACAAACCCTCTCCTCTCTCTCACTCACTCTCACTCTCACACACACTTTCTGTCTCTTGTCTTATATATGGTTAATTAGGAAGCAGCAGTCCATTGGTGTCAGAGCTCTGGTGTTGTATTATTCTTCCCTCTCGGCCCCGGAATCAGATGGAGGGCCATCAATAACCCTCCCCCACACATGCACACACACACACACATCAAGACACATGCAGCTTATGCCAGAAATGAGAGCTGCAGTGGCGCCCCTGCTCCTGCCTGGCATGCCCATCTGTCTCTATTTCTCTCTTTGCCCCCTTCTCTCATCCATCCCTTCTCCCCCCAGCCCTGCCATCACATCACCGCCCCACCTGAGCGCATTTGTCATCCCACCGATTCGCTTTATGAGTCCCAGCCTCAGCCTCCCGCTCCGACGCTAATGGAAAACTCGCAGCAATATGCAAAAAGGTAAATGCGGGTTGCCCCAGCAACGGCAGGCGGAGGTTATTTCCAAGCATTGATGGAAATCAATGTCATGTGCCAGGCTCCTTCGTCCTCTGGAAAATTAGAAAGGGGGTGTAGGAGGAGGAGAGGGGAAGGAGGGAGGAGGGGGTAGAGAGGGCTGAAAGGACAAAGAGAAATGTGTCGGAGGAGGATGAGAAATCAGGTTTCTCCTTCTGAACCTTAAGGGCTCCTGACTTTTCTTCAAAGGAGTCGAGGTCATTTCATCAGGAAGACGTTCCTTTATTCTTTCTTTTTTACTTTTCTTTTTCAGTCACTCGCCATTAATTTCCCCTTTCCGTCTTTTTTGTTTATGAACAAAGGGACAAACAAACTCCCCTGCTGTAAGGTCGTTGTGTTGTGATACCAGGCTTCACACAACACAACGCAATCTATCGACACAATGCAGAACAGCCACAACGACGTCATTGGGCCAAGGTTTTTGATTATGCAAACACAGAACAAAACACAAACCCCTGCCAAGATTGCCTGTGATTTAGGAGGGATGTAGATGTCATCGTAAAATATATCCGCCTTGAATCGCCTCTCCTATTCAGCCATTTTAGCCTACAATCGGAGCTGCATCAGGGCTGTATTGTATTTCCAGAAGAGAATCCTCAAAGTCGTAAGATTTGAATATCCTGGGTTTGTCTGTGTTTTTATACATTTTGGATGAGGAGTGTATGACTGAAGGCTACGATACACTGTGGGAACTGTTTGGTTTTGGATAGCGTGGAGATATGGCGAGTGTCTGTACAATACTCAGTAGTGAATAGTGTATTTCTATGTGAAATCAGGAGAACTTGGACAGCTGCAGCAGTAACCAGACAGTCAGACATACTTTAAGTTATTTGTAAAGCTCAATTTCTATGGAACGAGGTCATTGTTGGTTGAATGTATTTCCATTAGAATCTTTGACTGGATACCAGGGTTAGGTTGGGGTCAATTCCATTTCAATTTCACTATACAGGAGGTGAATTGAAATTCCAATTCATACATGGAAAATAACCACATTGAAGATACATTTTCAGATTTTCAATTAATCTCTTAACTGAACTAAAATGAAATGGAATTGACCTCCAACCTTTCCTGGCACGACCACAGACCATGAAGGTCAAACCTCTCTCTCCCGTATAGTATGTTAACCCTCACTGTGACACACACACTGTCTCTCACTCACACACACACACACACACACACACACACACACACACACAGTGTTCGTCACAGTTGTAGGCTAGATGGCCCATGCCGGGGCCCTGGCTGGCGTCTCATTTGCGTACTTAACACAGCGTTCACACTCTTGTTGACACATTTGCAACCCACCACTTATCCCATTACCAGGTGTCCCTCGCCGCTCCATTGTCTGCTGTGTCTGCACTCTTTCTTACACTCAGCTTTCCCACAATGTGAATGCATCATGCATGTTCTGTGAATACACACGTGACACATACACACTGGGAAAATGCATGCACATACGCAAAGTCGCACCTTCACACGTGACACACACGTGTCATAAAAAGAGCACCACTGTATTTTATTGTCACTGAATGGACACAAACATCTTCAATAGTTTACCTTTTTATCGTGTCTTAGGAATTTGTTCATATGCATGATTGAATAATGGATAATTATACTGTAGTCCATATTGAATCTGATTGTTCTGACGTTTTTGCCCCAAGGAATGTTGAAGTCCGATCAAGGGGGATATATTATTTAAACACGTCTTATCAAATAAAAAACGTATCTTATCAAACTATCTCGCTGCTCTCCCCTGCCACCCTTACACACACACACACACACATGCATACACACACCATCACCCATCCAGCCACTGTGTATTTGGAGGAGTGTTAATATAGCCATTAAGAGTTTAATTTGGGTTGGTGTCTCTGCTCTAGCTGTTTAACTCCCTCCCTGGCGCTCCCTGCAGCCATTCCTGCCCTATCCCTCTTCCTCTCCTCCCTCTATCTCTCTCTCTTCTGGGAGGGAAGCAGTTCCATGCAAATAGGACTGATACCTACAGGCGATGAGGAGAAACACTTTTGTATTGTGTTTGTTCAGGGCTTTCCTGTTCACTTTGTCTTTCGTCCTGGCCAGAGGCTACAGTTTTGTTTTTGGTAAGAAACAGTGATGTCACTTTTTACTGACTCGGAATTGATGTTGCTGATAGGCCTACAGTATACCAACTCGATCATTCTTAGTGCTGTTATGCATGAGAAGATCCACCGTAACTTTCACATAAGGGCATGTGCCACTGGACCATTTTTAGGCCTTCTTATAGCCCAGGGATAAGCAATATTTCACACTTGCATTTTAATCCTGAAAGCCCAGGACTTAGCTGGCCCTGTTTAGTCCAGAGCAGGATTACTGTAGCACAGCTCAGCTTGTGATAGTAATTTGTTCTGCTTAACCTGCTAGGTTGAGAAGGGTTAAGATAGCCCTGGGGCCAGTTTTAACCCAGAGTTAGCTTAGATAGCCCAGGGCTAATAAAGTGCGCTGTGAAAACCCCTATTGGCCTAGGGGGTTATCAGACCTTTTGGTGGTGGATGAGCATCGCTCAATAGCTTGTTCTACTGTACACTCAATAGCTTGATCTACTGTACACTCAATAGCTTGATCTACACTCAATAGCTTGATCTACTGTACACTCAATAGCTTTAGGCAATTTGTCCATAGAGACACGTATCAACACACCATATTTCTGATCAGATTGACAAACTTTACATATTTTTTGGAAATTGCACAAGCTTTAGATCTTTCTGTCATTCACGTCATTGATGAACAAAAATGCCACAAGTTCATGTTAGGGAATTGATTGCCTATTATAAAGACAGAGACAACTGATTGCTCTGACAAATTAGACGAACTGAGATGGAAACAAAATAATTCTAATTATAAATTGCTACCTTGCTATTTACATATAGAGAGATTATTGTAACCAGGAGACGCTACATTAAGATCTTTCCTTCTCTCTCTCTCTTTCTCCGAGTGCGCTCGCTCGCTCCCTCTCGCTCTCTCAGCACTCTCTCTCAAGGGAAAATGGCAGCAAATTGTCTTCAAATATGCATTGTGGCGAAGAATTTAAACAGACAACAGTAACAGACAACAATCATTTTACAGTTAACTTTCCCCAACTACAAAACACATCTTTTAAGGAGTTGGCTGCCAAGCGAGACAGACATTTTCGCTCACCTTTCTGATTTTTTTTGTTTTTTATCACAATGCTCATTCTGTTTTCATTGTTTTGATTCCAAGTTCTCCCCAAGGTTTTTTACATTTCAGTCATTTAGCAGCTGCTCTTATCCAGAGCAACTTACAATTAGTGCATTCATCTTAAGAAGGCTAGGTGAGACAACAACACATCACAATTGTATCATGTACATTTTCCCTCAATGAAGTAGTTATTAGAAAAGTCAGTACTAGTGGGAAAATAAGTGGCTATTTAAGATACTCTTCAAAGAGGTAGGGTTTCAGACGTTTTCGGAAGATGGGCTGGGACTCCGCTTTCCTGACTTTAGGGGGAAGCTTGTTGCCTCCCGTAGGGGTAGGAGGGCCAAGAGACCAGAGGTGTCAGAACAGAGTGCTCGGGTTGTGATGTAGGGTTTGAGCATAGCCTGAAGGTAAGGAGGGGCAGTTCCCCTTGCTGTTCCATAGGCAAGCACTAGGGTCTTGAAGATGATGCATGGTTCGAATGGAAGCCAATTGAGTGTGCAGAGGAGCGGTGTGACATGGAAATTAGAAGGGCTTATATGAAGAAGAGTCTCACTAAAGGAAAGGAAAGGGGCTACCTAGTCAGTTGCACAACTGAATGCATTCAACCGAAATGTGTCTTCCGCATTTAACCCAACCCATCTGAATCAGAGCGGTGCGGGGGGCTGCCTTAATCGACGTCCACGTCATCAGCACCCAGGCAGCAGTTGAGGTTTGGGGTTAACTGCCTTGCTCAAGGGCAGAATGGCAGATTGTTCCACCTTGCCGGCTCTGGGATTCGAACCAGCGATCTTTCGGTTACTGTCCCAAAACTCTTAACCGCTAGGTTACATGCCGCCCCCTTATTTGCCAATGTTTCTCAGTTCAATGTTTCTCAGAGAGCTGTCCTATATCCATGAGACATGTCCAGGATCTGATACCGCACGTGGTTATTCCTAGAATGAATATCATTATCCAGCTAAAATGAGATAAAAGCTATCTGATCGGAGCATTGTTAAGTGAATTATCTGTTATGTATGCACACAGGCTGAGGGTCACCTTTTGAAGAAGTAGAGAGAAATGGACGGAGAGATGGAGAGAGGACGAGGGGGGAGTAGGACTTGCACTGACATAAGGCCTTGTGTCTGTTTCAAGGGCCTCAGATGTAGTCCACGCATGACCAGACCCTGCATCTGTCTCCTCACCACCTGTTGAGCCAACCCCTCTGTTACATTTACGCTGACATGCACGTATTAGTGTCTCCATACGCCTGCTTACACCGACAAACTCATTATCATGAGGGCAGATATACAGTATGTGCCAATAAGGCCTGTTAATACTGTGAGTTAAGTAGCACAGAGACACAAGACAACAATGGGAGGAAATAGACAAAGTGTGTGTGTGTGAGAGAGAGAGAGATTGAACAAATCTTCTCTCTGCTCTGACAGACTGCATCGCCGTGCTCAGCCAGTTCATTGCTGTCATTCCTTACATCTTTTGACATTTTCAATTATATCTTTCACACATGGCTGGCCGCTTGTTTGTTGTTCTCTCCTCCCATCACACTCCTCTTTTTTTCCTCTTCCGTCTTCACCTCCATTCCATTTCCTTTTTAACTGTGTGTGTGTGTGTGTGTGTGTGTGTGTGGTGTGTGTGCCAGCCCTTTTAGATATGTGGGGGTCAGTTCACCCAGGGATCCTATTACTCCACTTCCCTGTGGCGGAGGGAGGGAGGGAGGGAGGGAGGGAGGGAGGGGAGGCTGTGGAGGAGGAGAGAAGAGGGTGTTGTCAGATATGTCAAGGGCTCTGTTCAATTTATATGCTGATCCTAAGGGGATCTCACAGGGCTATGTAAGAGTGGGTGTGCCAGTCTGTCTGATGCCTAGTTTTCTTCCCATTCTATACATGATGTCCACTGACAAGACAATGGTTAAAGGGCTTAGTTCATTGTAAAGTATGGGGATAGCGCTCTTTAAAAAAAAGTGTTTTATTGACAGTGATTGGTTGAATGAGGGTGAGACAGAGGGGTATCACTGTAGAAGGAATTTGATCCCACGCAGGCAGGGGATTGTAGGCTACATGCGATGTAGACGGCTTTAACTGCAAGACCAACCCACAGGCACAAGGATATCGCTTTTTCAGGATTTTATTATGGTAATTAATGATTTCACATCATACACTGATTCAGGGGAACTGTCAAGGCCGGGCGTAGGTGTGGTGTGGAATCAATTGCAGGATGCAGATGCAAGTCCAAAAACACTTTAATAAAGTCCACAGAAACAACGGCTATAAACAGAGCCGGTTGAACAAGGGAAAAATAAACGCACTCAGCGTAAAAGTACAACAAACGCACAACGTGCGGACTCTCTAATAACATAGAGCACAAACTGACTGGCAACACCTGCTGACATAGAACAACTACACACAACCACAAGACAGAAACAACGAGAACTTAAAGGACACATAATCAAGACGAAATGAGCAACAGGTGTAACAAATCAGACCAAACCAAACACACACAGACACAACGAACGGTGGCAGCTAGTACTCCGGGGACGACGACCGCCGAAGCCTGCCCGAACAAGGAGAAGGAGCAGCCTCGGCCGAAACCGTGACAGTACCCCCCCCCTTGACGCGCGGCTCCAGCCGTGCGCCGACCCCGGCCTCGGGGACGACCAGGAGGACGCGGAGCAGGGCGCGTGGGATGACCACGATGGAACTCAGTCAGAAGAGACGGGTCTAAGATATCTCTCCTCGGCACCCAGCACCGCTCCTCCGGACGGTACCCCTCCCACTCCACGAGATATTGGAGACCCCCCATCCGGCATCTCGAATCCAGGATGGACCGAACTGTGTACGCCGGAGCCCCCTCGATGTCCAGCGGGGGCGGAGGAGTCTCTGCTATCTCACACTCCTGGAGTGGACCAGCTACCACCGGCCTGAGGAGAGACACATGGAACGAGGGGTTAATATTCTTATACTCAATAGGAAGTTGTAATCTGTAACACACCTCGTTCAACCTCCTCAGGACTTTAAAAGGCCCCACAAACCGCCGACCCAGCTTCCGGCAGGGCAGGCGGAGGGGCAGGTTTCTGGTCGAGAGCCAGACTCGCTCTCCCGGTGCGTACACCGGTCCCTCACTGCGGTGGAGATCGGCGCTCGCCTTGTGTCGACGGATGGCCCGCTGCAGATGTACGTGAGCAGCGTTCCACGTCTCCTCCGAGCGCCGCACCCACTCATCCACCGCAGGGGCCTCGATCTGGCTCTCATGCCAAGGTGCCAGAACTGGCTGGTACCCTAACACACACTGGAAAGGGGTTAGTTTAGTGGAGGAGTGGCGGAGAGAGTTCTGTGCCATCTCGGCCCAGGGAACATATCTCGCCCACTCCTCCGGCCGGCCCTGGCAATACTACCTCAGAAACCTACCCACATCCTGGTTTACTCGTTCAACCTGCCCATTGCTCTCCGGGTGGTACCCCGAGGTAAGGCTCATCGAGACCCCCAAGCGCTCCATGAACGCTCTCCAGACTCGAGAGGTAAACTGGGGGCCTCGATCAGACACTATATCCTCGGGTACCCCGTAATGCCGGAAGACGTGAGTGAATAGTGCCTCAGCGGTCTGTAGGGCAGTGGAAGACCCGGCATGGGAAGGAGACGACAGGCCTTCGAGAACCGATCCACAACGACCAGGATGGTGGTATTTCCCTGGGAGAGGGGAAGATCAGTAACGAAATCCACCGAGAGGTGAGACCAGGGTCGTTAGGAACGGGCAGGGGTTGTAACTTACCCCTGGGCAAATGTCTGGGTGCCTTACACTGGGCACATACCGAACAGGAGGAAACATAAACCCTCACATCCCTGGCTAACGTTGGCCACCAGTACTTAGTGCTAAGGCAGTGCACCGTCCGGCCAATCCCTGGATGTCCAGAGGAGGGTGACGTGTGAGCCCAATATATAAGTCGATCCCGAACCTCGAACGGCACGTACGTCCGACCCACAGGACACTGTGGAGGGCTAGGATCGGTACGCAACGCCCGCTCGATTTCGAATCGACCTCCCACACCACCGGTGCCACCAGGCAAGACGGCGGGAGTATGGGCGTGGGCTCAACGGACCTCTCCTCCGTGTCATACCGCCGGGACAGAGCATCTGCCTTACCATTCTGGGACCCAGGGATGTACGTGATCTTAAAAACGAACCGGGCCAGAAACATATTCCACCTAGCCTGGCGAGGGTTCAGTCTCCTAGCTGCCCGGATGTACTCCAGGTTTCGGTGGTCTGTCAAAATGAGGAAAGGGTGTTGAGCCCCCTCTAGCCAATGCCTCCACACCTTTAGGGCCTGGACCACGGCTAGCAGCTCCCTGTCCCCCACGTCATAATTTTCGCTCTGCCGGACTGAGCTTTTTAGATTAAAAAGCACAGGGGGCGGAGTTTCAGGGGCGTGCCAGATCGTTGCGAGAGCACGGCCCCTATACCGGCTTCAGACGCGTCTACCTCGACCTGGAATGGGAGTGCGGGATCCGGATGCGCCAACACCGGCGCCGAGGTAAACAGGTCCTTCAGTCTCCCAAAAGCCCTATCCGCCTCAGCAGACCACTGCAAGCGCACCGGACCTCCCTTTAGTAGAGACGTTATGGGAGCTGCCACCTGTCCAAAACCCCGGATAAACCTCCTGTAGTAATTCGCAAAACCCAAGAACCGCTGCACCTCTTTAACAGTAGTTGGAGTTTGCCAATTACGCACGGCCCATACACGGTCAACCTCCATCTTAACCCCTGACGCAGACAACTGATAACCCAAAAAGGAGACAGACTCCTGGAAAAACAGACATTTCTCTGCCTTGACATACAGATCATGCTCCAACAATCTCCTCAATACTCGGCACACCAGGGCTACATGCTCGGCTCGGGTAGAAGAATACACTAGAATGTCGTCAATGTACACGACCACTCCCTGCCCCTGCATATCCCGGAAGATCTCATCAACGAAGGATTGGAAGACTGAAGGAGCATTCATTAACCCGTATGGCATGACGAGATACTCGTAATTACCCGAGGTGGTACTAAATGCTGTCTTCCATTCGTCTCCCTCCCTAATACGCACCAAGTTGTATGCGCTCCTGAGATCCAATTTTGTGAAGAAACGCGCCCCGTGTAAAGACTCCGTCATAGTCGCAATCAGAGGGGAGTGGATAACTGTATTTCACAGTAATCTGATTGAGACTGCGGTAATCAATACACGGGCGCAAACCTCCATCCTTTTTCTTCACAAAAAAGAAACTCGAGGGACGTAGGGGGAAGTGGAGGGCGGTATGTATCCCTGTCTCAGAGACTCGGCTATGTAAGTCTCCATAGCTCTCTTCTCCTCTTGAGACAGAGGATACACATGGCTCGGCGAGCGCAGCTCCTACCTGGAGGTCTATCGCACAATCCCCCTGTCTATGTGGTGGCAATTGCGTCGCCTTCACTTTACTAAACACAATTGCTAAATCATCATACTCGGGGGAATGTGCAATGCCGGCAGTTGGTTTGGACTTTCCACCGAGGTCGCCCCTACGGAAACGCCCAGACATCGCCCTACACACTGGACAGACCACTCCTTGAGAGCCCTCTGTTGCCACGAAATAGAGGGATTATGAGTAATCAACCAGGGAAGCCCCAGCACCACCGGATACGCAGGAGAGTCTATAAGATACAGCTGAATAGTCTCCTCATGACCCTCCTGCGTCCCCCATCCTAAGGGGGAGCTGTGACCTCCTAATCAACCCCGATCCCAACGGACGGCTATCTAAAGCATGTACAGGGAAGGGACTACTGACTGGAAGGAGGGGAATCCCTAACTCAGCACAAAATCGCCGATCTATAAAATTCCCAGCTGCGCCTGAATCTACTAGCGCCTTATGCTGGGAATGAGGTGCAACCTGTGGGAAGCAAACAGATATGGTTAGATGATCAACAGAGAGCTCTGGGTAAGTGGGGCGCCTACTCACCTGGAGGGACTCCCCAGAGCGTGGCCTGCCGTCTCTCCCCCTAGGAGACCCCCCCCCAGCACCTGGCCGCAGTGTGTCCTCCACGGCCACAGTAGGTACAGGGGTTGGTTCCCCCTGGGGCTCCTTCTCCTCTCCTCTCTAGCGCCAGCACCCCCGAGCTCCATAGGACTAGGCTCGGAGGTGCTGGAGGGTGGAATGGACGACCCCCACTCAGGACGTCCGCGGGTGGCCAACAGGGTGTCGAGGCGAATGGCCATGTCAACTAACTGGTCAAACGTGAGGGTGGTGTCCCTGCAGGCCAACTCACGACGGACGTCCTCCCGTAGGCTGCAGCGGAAGTGGTCTATGAGGGCCCGCTCATTCCACCCTGCGTCTGCCGCTAGAGTCCGAACTCCAGTGCAAAATCCTGTGCGCTCCTCTTCCCCTGTCGGAGGTAGAATAGACGTTCTCCCGCCGCCTTCCCCTCAGGTGGATGGTCGAATACAGCCCTGAAGCGACGGGAGAACTCCGCATAGGTGATCGTCGCGGGGTCTATTCTCCTCCATTCGGCGTTGGCCCACTCCAACGCCTTGCCGGTGAGACAGGAGATGAGGGCGGAAACGCTCTCGTGTCCCGAGGGCACCGGGTGTACGGTGGCGAGGTAGAGTTCTACTTGTAGGAGGAAACCTTGACACCCGGCAGCGGTACCATCATACGCCCTCGGGAGCGAGAGCCGAATCCCACTGGGTTCCGGAGCGTGGACTAAGGGACTGACCGGTGCTGGTGGTACTGTGGGAGGAGGCGTGGGTGCCCAACTGGTCTCCAGGCGATGCAGGGTATTCATTACTCCTTGTAATGCGTTGGTGATCTGGGCTATCCTGTCATCCTGTCCGCGGACGCGCTCCTCCCATGACTCGGTCGCTGCTGCTGCTCCTGCTGATTCCATGAATGGTGTGTAGTTCTGTCAAGGCCGGGCGTAGGTGTGGTGTGGAATCAATTGCAGGATGCAGATGCAAGTCCAAAAACACTTTAATAAAGTCCACAGAAACAACGGCTATAAACAGAGCCGGTTGAACAAGGGAAAAATAAACGCACTCAGCGTAAAAGTACAACAAACGCACAACGTGCGGACTCTCTAATAACATAGAGCACAAACTGACTGGCAACACCTGCTGACATAGAACAACTACACACAACCACAAGACAGAAACAACGAGAACTTAAAGGACACATAATCAAGACGAAATGAGCAACAGGTGTAACAAATCAGACCAAACCAAACACACACAGACACAACGAACGGTGGCAGCTAGTACTCCGGGGACGACGACCGCCGAAGCCTGCCCGAACAAGGAGAAGGAGCAGCCTCGGCCGAAACCGTGACAGGAACCCCCTCTCTTGCAGAGTGACGTAATAATAATATGCAGTATTCGTAATGACCTCAGCAGCATAATCAGCATATTTAGCGTCATTATGAAACACGCTGCCTTCCCTCCACATCCTTCATCACCACAACCACCTTGCCTACTTATGCCTTACAGCCACGCTGCCTACAGCCATCCTTCATCTCATTTACACAACAGCTTCTCTCCCAAGGTCATAGCCTGGTTAAACCAGACTGAACGCTCTGTTGATGTGGAGCAATGCTGAGCACGGTGTTCAGTCTGGTTTAACCAGGCTAATTATTTCATCCAACAGATGATGAATGCAGCCAAGACCATCATCAGCGAGAATGCTCCTGAATTGGAGATTAGAGCCAGTGTGTGCTTAATGGTTGTGTTGAATTAAAATCAGTTCAGTTTTTTTACCCACAGACTCTGGCAACCCTGGATTGGTTATTCTCTATGCAAAGGGGATGTAGTCTTAGGAGTTAAAGAGAGGGGGTTTTCAATACACAGAATCTGGCAACCCTGGATACTCTCTGTAACAGGGGGTAGTTGAGGAGGTTGAAGGCCAGATTGTTGTTTTTTGGTTAATGACATGAGCGGGTTGCCAGGTTCCACACCCTTTATCCCCCTCTCCTGCTGAATCTTGACCTTGAACCTTTCCAGGACCGTTAGGGGGACGTGGCCTTCTAGACCTGGCAACCCACTGGGGCGATGTAGATGAACAAGAAAAACGGCAGTCGTCAAGGCGGGCTGATTAACGAGCCTTTAATTTAATCAGTAATTCCCATCTCGCCGGTCCACTCCACGTGGCTCCTCCTTAGCAGCGTATTATTTTTAACAAGTCTGTGATCTCCCCCTTTTTTCTCTCTATCCTTTTCTTTTCTTCGGGCCCTTATCAGTGTCAGAGGCCCCAGACTGTGAATGAATGGAAGGAATGCCAATGATTAATGGAGATTTAAGACCTGTGGAGGACGTCTAATCACTCTCGCTCTACCGCTCTTTTTCTCTCTACCACTCTTTTTCTCTTTCCTTCTCGTTCTTACTGTTTCTCAGCCACTTTCTTTCTCTCTCGCGCACTCTCTCGCGCTCTCTCTCGTGCTCTCTCTCGCGCACTCTCTCGCGCTCTCTCTCGCGCTCTCTCTCGCGCTCTCTCTCTACGTTCATTATGGGCCGCTTGCCACCGTCAGGAAATTACACCATAGCCAGTTACAGTTATGAGATTTTAGACCAGCAAAGATACTTATCTTACACTGTGTGTGCGTACGCCTGTGTTTGAGCGCTTATGAGCAAGTTGCTGGGTTGAATTTTGGACGGCTGAGCAATGGCATGGCTCTACATTGAGTTTGTGTCATGCTGTCTATAGGTACTAAGATAGTGACTGTATCTCAAGTTGTTTCAGGCATCAACCTGTGAGAGCCGAAGCTCTTTGCCCACTGACCTACCTACGAGAATGTATGGGCAATTACTCAATCTGCACACCCCTAGATGGCTATGGGGAATGTAAAATCATGAAATAGAGGCAAATGTGATACATTTTCTGATAATTACACATTATAGCGGAGAGAGAAAAGCTTTGCGGTGAGACAGAACACAATAGAAAGCCTTTAATTGACAGTGTGATTACTAAGACCCCACATCCATTATCTTAGTTAACACTGAAAAGCCAAGGTGTGTGTGTGTGTGTGTGTGTGTGTGTGTGTGTGTGTGTGTGTGTGTGTGTGCATGCGCAACAGACTGTAAAGGTAAAATGACTCCCTCTCTGTGCTTATCACTCTCGCAAGCTTAAACTCCTTCCTAGATTGACACATTGCCACTTTAACACACTCTAGAGTGCTTTTGGCTGGCGGCTGCGGGGATCATTCATCTGGTAGACTTCTTTTGTTTTATTTCACACGAGATGGGGAGGAGGAGGTGTGGAGGGCCTCCTTTTCTCTGAGAGGTGTGTGTGTGTGCCTACTTCTGTGTGTGTGTGTGTGTGTGTGTGTGTGCGCCTTCCTCCTTTTCTCTGAGAGGTATTGCCTCCCTTATTGCTGTTGAAAACCCCCATCAGTGCCAAGCTAGGCTGATTTATTTGTCCTCCACCTCCAGTTCTTCCATTAGCTTTACAATATTCCCATTGTTCAGACGCCACGTTATCGCCTGAACCCAGACTTGTCGGCCAGCCGCCTCGGCCTGGTGAGAGACAATCAAACAGGGAGGGTATGATGGGAGATGTCCATCTAAACCTTGACTTTATTGCCTCAGAAAGAGGGTGTGTAATGTCTCGTAAGGTGCTGCGGTTGACTGTATGGAGATAGGAGGGAGGGTGGTGGTGTGAGGGGAGGAGGAGATGGGGTATGTCCATCTTATCCTCCCTGGACTTTATTGCCTTCAAAAAGGTGGGGAGGAGGTGTGTATATGGGTCTCTCAAGGTGCAGGGGTTGATTCTGTAGAGAGAGGGTGGTAGTAGAGGTAACTGAGTATGCCCCCTGACCTAATGGTAGATGGGTCTTTTTTGAGGAAGATGGAGGAGCCTGTCTGGATTGAGAATTAGCCAGGGTGATTTGAAGTGATTCAGATCAATACATGATGTCATGATGTGGAGGTAATAAGAATGCAAATACCATTGGATTGATGCCCATTGGGTTATCGGTTGATGCCCATTGGGTTATCGGTGTCACGATCGTTGAGAGACGGGTCAGACCAAGGTGCAGCGTGGTATGCGTACATGTTTATTAAGACGAAAAAACACTTGACAAAATAACAAAACAACAACACATGAAGCTCAAACAGTGGCTACACACAACAAGCCAAACACGAGTCAAGATCCCACAACTAAGGTAGGCAACCAGGCTACCTAAGTATGATCCCCAATCAGAGACAACGATCGACAGCTGCCTCTGATTGGGAACCACACCCTGACCAAACCAACTAGCGAACTCTATGTCAGGGCGTGACAGTACCCCCTCCCCAAAGGTGCGTACTCCGGCCGCACCAACCTGACTCATTAGGGGAGGGTCCGGGTGGGCATTCAGCCTCGGAGGCTGAACGACCTCTCCCTCTCTGCCTCCCCGTTGCACCCCTGGTCTGGTCTGGACCTCGGCGCGATGCTTCCCCTCTCCTTCCTCCCACGATGCACCAAGCCCTGTCTGGACCCTGGTGTGGGAGGCCCCGAACCTGGAGAGGGGCTGACGTCTGGGCCTGGATCGGCAATCCTCCCACGATGCAACAAGCCCTGTCTGGACCCTGGTGTGAGGTGCCCCGACCCTGGAGAGGGGCTGACGTCTGGGCCTGGAGTGGCGCCGCTGACCGGAGCTGAAATGGACCCCGGTGGAGCGGACTGCTCTGGCTCCGGAGTGGAGCCGCTGACCGGAGCTGGACGTGGCACCGGTGGAGCGGACTGCTCTGGCACTGGAGTGGAGCAGCTGACCTGAGCTGAACTGGACCCCGGTGGAGCGGACTGCTCTGGCACTGGACTGGAGCAGCTGACCGGGGCTGGACTAGGCACCGGTAGAGCGGATTGCTCTGGCACTGGAATGGAGCCGCTGACCGGAGCTGAACTGGGCCCCGGTGGAGCGGACTGCTCTGGCACTGGAGTGGAGCAGCTGACCGGAGCTGGACTGGGAACACGCACCACTGGTCTGGTGCGAGGAGCAGGCACGGGTCGTGCCAGACTGGAGACACGCACCACTGGTTTGGTGTGAGGAGCAGGCACGGGCTGTGCCGGACTGGGAACACACACCACTGGTTTGGTGTGGGGAGCAGGTACGGGGCGTACCGGGCTGGTGACACGCAACACTGGTTTGGTGCGGGGAGCAGGTACGGGCTGTACCGGACTGGATACGCGCACCACTGGTTTGGTCCGGGGAGCAGGTATGGGGCGTACCGGGCTGGCGACACGCACCACTGGTTTGGTGCGGGGTGCAGGTTACAGGCCGTACTGGACTGGATACGCGCACCACTGGTTTGGTCCGGGGAGTAGGTATGGGGGCGTACCGGGCTGGCGACACGCACCACTGGTTTGGTGCGGGGTGCAGGTTACAGGCCGTACTGGACTGGATACGCGCACCACTGGTTTGGTCCGGGGAGCAGGTATGGGGCGTACCGGGCTGGCGACACGCACCACTGGTTTGGTGCGGGGTGCAGGTTACAGGCCGTACTGGACTGGATACGCGCACCACTGGTTTGGTCCGGGGAGCAGGTATGGGGCGTACCGGGCTGGCGTCACGCACCACTGGTTTGGTGCGGGGAGCAGGTACAGGCCGTACCAGGCTGGAGACACGCACCACTGGTTTGGTGCGAGGAGCAGGTACAGGGCGTACCAGGCTGGAGACACGCACCACTGGTTTGGTGCGGGGAGCAGGTACGGGCCGTACTGGACTGGATACACGCACCACTGGTTTGGTGCGAGGAGCAGGCACGGGCCGTGCCGGACTGGATACACGCACCACTGGTTTGGTGCGTGGAGCAGGTACGGTGACACAGTGCGTCGAACCTGAGCAGGATATACTGGACCGTGGAGACGTACTGGAGGTCTGGAGTGTACAGCTGGCACAACTCGTCCTGGCTGGATGCCCACTTTCGCACGACACGTGCAGGGCACTGGCACAGGACGCATTGGGCTGTGAACGCGCACTGGCGACACAGTGCGTAGGACTGGCGCAGGATATACTGGACCGTGGAGGCGCACTGGAGACCAGGAGCGTTGAGCCGGCACAACCCGTCCTGGCTGGATGCCCACTTTCGCACCACACGTGCGGGGCGCTGGCTCAGGACGCACTGGGCTGTGAATGTGTACTGGCGACACAGTGCGTATCTCCGCATACCTTGGTTCCTCAATGAACACACGCTCCTTTTGTTGCCTGACCAGCCTCCACTACGTCCTTCTCCCTACGGGCCTCCTGCAGCGCCTCCTCTTGAAGGGAGCTCTCTTGCTCTAACCTCGCCATCAGCCCCCGTAACGTGGTGGCCTCCTCTCTTAAACTGCTGATCCGCAGGTCTTGGAGGACCTCTAAAATAGCAGTCTCCTCCTCTATAGTCAGCCCTTTCAAGGCCTCCTGCTGCTTCGTCGACCACCCCGTGTGCCCCCCACATTTTTTTTATTGGGGTTGCCTCTCGGGTCTCCTTCGTCAATTCGCCTTTTGGAGTCGCCGTCTTTTCTCCCTCGCTGCCTCTGTTTGCTCCCAAGGAAGGCGATCCATACCTTCCTGGATCTCCTCCCATGTCCATGATCCCTTACCATTTAATATCTCCTCCCAAGTCCATGATTTCTGCTCCTCCTGGGCACGCTGCTTGGTCCTTGTTTGGTGGGATCTTCTGTCACGATCGTTGAGAGACGGGTCAGACCAAGGTGCAGCGTGGTATGCGTACATGTTTATTAAGACAAATAAACACTTGACAAAATAACAAAACAACGAAACGTGAAGCTCAAACAGTGGCTACACACAACAAGCCAAACACGAGTCAAGATCCCACAACTAAGGTAGGCAACCAGGCTACAATCGACAATCGACAGCTGCCTCTGATTGGGAACCACACCCGGCCAACATAGATCTAAACATACTAGATCTCCACATAGAATTACACATTACATAGAATACTCACACCCTGACCAAACCAACTAGCGAACTCTATATCAGGGCGTGACAATCGGTTGGTGGTGGAATATTAATTATTGCATTTACAGACAACGGTTTCTTTTTAGTCTGTTTTCTGACGATGCATATTTCAAATCAAATCAAATTTTATTGGTGACATATTTTGCAGATGTTATCGCGGGTGTAACGAAATGCTTATGTTCCTAGCGCCAAGAGTGCAGTAATACCTGACAAAACAAAATAATACACGTAAATCCGCCCCCCCCCCAAAAAATAAAAAAAATTATCAAGGGCTTAAGAAATATAGAAATATTAGAACAAGCAATGTCAGAGTCCGGAGTGTGTGTGTGTGTGTGTGTGTGTGTATCAGTACCAGTCAAAAGTTTGGACACACCTACTCATTCAAGGGTTGTTCTTTATTTTTTACTATTTTCTACATTCTTCAAATAGTCACCCTTTGCCTTGATGACAGCTTTGCACACTTGGCATTCTCTCAACCAGCTTCACCTGGAATGCTTTTCCAACAGTCTTGAAGGAGTTCCCACATATGCTGACCACTTGTTGGCTGCTTTTCCTTCACTCTGCAGTCCGACTCATCCCAAACCATCCCAATTGGGTTGAGGTCGGGGGATTGTGGAGGCCAGGTCATCTGATGCAGCACTCCATCACTCTCCTTCTTGGTAAAACAGCCCTTACACAGCCTGGAGGTGTGTTGGGTCATTGTCCTGTTGAAGAACAAATGATAGTCCCACTAAGCCCAAACCAGATGGGATGGCGTATCGCTGCAGAATGCTGTGGTAGCAATGCTGGTTAAGTGTGCCTTGAATTCTAAATAAATCACGGACAGTGTCACCAGAAAAGCACCCCCACACCATAACACCACCTCCTCCATGCTTTACGGTGGGAACTACACATGTGGAGATCATCTGTTCACCCACACCGCGTCTCACGAAGACACGGCGATTGGAACCAAAAATATCCAATTTGGACTCCAGACCAAAGGACACATTTCCACCGGTCTAATGTCCATTGCTCGTGTTTCTTGGCCCAAGCAGGTCTCTTCTTCTTATTGGTGTCCTTTAGTAGTGGTTTCTTTGCAGAAATTCGACCATGAAGGCCTGATTCACACAGTCACCTCTGGACAGTTAATGTTGAGATGTCTGTGACTTGAACTCTGTGAAGCATTTATTTGGGCTGCAATCTGAGGTGCAGTTAACTAATTAACTTATCCTCTGCTGCAGAGGTAACTCTGGGTCTTCCATTCCTGTGGCGGTCCTCATGAGAGCCAGTTTCATCATAGCGCTTGATGGTTTTTGCGACTGCACTTAAAGACACGTTCAAATTTCTTGACATTTTCCGTATTGACTGACCTTCGTGTCTTAAAGTAATGATGGACTGTCATTTCTCTTTGCTTATTTGAGCTGTTCTTGCCATAATATGGACTTGGTCTTTTAGCAAATAGGGCTATCTTCTGTATACCCCCCCTACCTTGTCACAACACAACTGATTGGCTCAAACACATTAAGAAGGAAAGAAATTACACAAATTAACTTTTAAGAAGGCACACCTGTTAATTGAAATGCATTCCAGGTGACTACCTCATGAAGCTGGTTGAGAGAATGCCAAGAGTGTGCAAAGCTGTCATCAAGGCAAAGGGTGGCTACTTTGAAGAATCTCAAATATAAAATATATTCTGATTTGTTTAACACTTTTTTGGTTACTACATGATTCCATATGTGCTATTTCATAGTTTTGATGTCTTCACTATTATTCTACAATGTAGAAAATAGTAAAATTAAAGAAAAACCCTTGAATGACTAGGTGTCCAAACCTTTGACTGGTGCTGTATGTATGTATGTATGTATGTATGTATGTATGTATGTATGTATGAATGTATGTATGTATGTATGTATGTATAGACAATATGGACAGTATTTTTAAGGGATCAGCTGCTGCTCTGGCATATGGTTGTCCAGATGTCCTCCTTCAACATAAAAGTCTCTATTCGCTCTAAAGTATGCTTCATTCTTGGAAAAATACCTTTCCTCTATAGTTTCAGTTCTATTCCTGTTAAATATATTTTTGAAGAGGGAGATGAGATAAACATGAGGAGGGGAAAGGAGAGGAGGAGGGGGGACACCAGTATTGCAGGAATAGCATCGCCGGTCTTCCTTCAACTCTGCTGAAGATGGAGGTTGTGTCCCAACAGGTCCCCTATTCCCTTTATAGTGTACTACTTTGGACAAGAGCCCTATGGGTCGTGGTCAAAAGTAGTGCACTAAATAGGGGAAATGGTGCCATTTGGGAAACAGCCAGAGTGAGGGGAGAAGTTTTAATATCTCTAAATCAGCCGCTCGATATTGAAAGTGTCACCTAATTGAAAATGATTTAGGACACTCAGCGCCTCGGCAATCATATATAAATTTGCTCCAACACCCCTTCCAAAGTCTCTCTATTCCTACTTTATGACTCATTTGCATGGAGGGCCTTGGAGAGTATAAACCATGCAAATGATATGGGGCTGCTGCGCAAGGTGATTTCTCCATCCCTCACTTTCTCCATCCATCCCTCTCTCTCTCTGTCGTTCTCTCCCCCCCCTAGCCTCAGGAGAAATGCATTCCATTCTGCTTCGCCGCCTTTGTCCAGAAAGTAGTTTCTCTTGTTGCTGCCCTGCTCACTGTATTTTATTGCTTTCCAATTGGCATGGGTTACAGGGGGAAGGCAGAGAGCACAAGATGCCACGGCATGAATACCAACTGAATACCAGTCAGTCATGTAAGATTTCTGAGCCCAGTATCAAACTGTTTGTCATTGAATTAATAGAGATGGCCATTAGCTAGATTTCCATCCAATTGGCAACAGATTTTCATGCAAATATTCTAAAATCCGCATAAAGAAAAGAGTTGCATTTTCCCACCAGGGGTGTTTCCACTTGTTGCGGATAAGAATCAGTGCGTGATGACGTAGTGCACACAATGTACTTAAAGATGCACTATGCAGAAATCCCTCCGCCATTTCCTGGTTGTTAATATTCTAATAGTTAGCCTAATTTCAGTTTTTGACAAAACAAGCAAGTATATCATTGTACCATCTAAACCGCTGTGAAATATATTTTCCCATAACCAAAAATATTGTATTTTCAGCTGTTTGAAGCTAGTGTACAAAACCAAAGTAAAAGACGCAAAAACCAAACTTAGAAATGGGAAGCATAGAAATAGCGCACATAGAACAGATCTACCGCTTCTTAGACTTGCTTTCAATTATAATGACAGATCTATAACTCACATTTCTATGTGAATTTTGTCAGGTCGCCAAAAAGTTACATATTGCAGCTTTAAGTTTTCATGTACCGAAATTTTTTTGAAAGTTCAATGTGTTTCCATCACATTTTCAACTCTACCGATGTTTTGTCACAAACTGTTGCGTAAAATAGCAAATGCCAACAGCTCACAGATACAGTGCAGGTAGGCTGTGCTGGAAGGCTAGTCTACATGATGAGATTATTATGGATAAGAGCGAGAATATTTTCATTTGTCAAACGGCAGTCAAGCATTGATCATCATGTCACCAGAAATAAGACCTTCGATATTTATTGGAAAGGAACATCAAGCTCAACATCGTGCAATCTCACCACTGTGTGAAGTTCATCATAACTTATTTTGTCTGTAGCCTAATAAACTGCATGGTTTCCCGAATCGTAGTGGGAGGACCACACACCGTATCATCGCGGTACTCCCCAAGTTGACTTCGAAATGATGGTTATTATATCAATATTTCTGCGTAAAGGCGTTTCCATCACCATTTCTCGCATAATAAATTTTACTGACACAAAAAGATCCCACCATGTCAAACAAACAAATGATCTGTCGGCATTATTATAAAATTTTACAGAAACTTCCTGTTTCCATCGCAGCTGACCAAAGAGTACAATATGAAGATGGGCAGAAACTGCTTCTGCAATAGAAATCCCAGATCACACTTATAGGCGATGTCATGGTGACGTTGGCTAGCTAAGTTCATATGCAGAAACACGTCATCGGTCTAACGGTCGTCTCGCGCTGAACTGCGCATGTTCAGGCCGTCAAATCAAAGGTACTCCTTCGATATACTTTTTAATTTTTTTTTACTGAAATTTAAACGTGTCAGTTTGTCACTTTTACGAGGTTGGAGTAATAACATGTTCAACTACTTAAGACATTGGCTCGCATATGGGTTGTGCCTTTAAATTTCGAGAAAATTAACATCTAAGGAAGAATTGTTTACTTCTCTCATTGACTTCTCAAACCCCAAAACTTGGCCTGGTCTGTTTCGCAAGCATTCCAGGAAGTCTCGCAATGTTGCACCTCTGGGTTTAGAAACTCTGTGGTATGACCTTACTCGCATAAAAACTGTGGATGTAAACATGGTTAATGTAATACAATGTATTCTATTCGTCTGCTTTCTAAGACACTATTTATCATATTCTTGTGCTTTGAATAAGACACTTCTTAATCAACCAGGGACGTCCTTCCTTCACTACAAAGGGACTTAGTTGACTGTGGGCCAAAGCCTGCATGGGCTTACTGGGCTAGTGACATCCTCCACTGTGCCTTCCTTTCCCTTTCAATACTGTCATCCCTACAGTTCTACCTTCAGATGGCTAAATGCACTCCTGGAAGGAGATGAAAAGTGCATCTTCGTCTCCCTCTAGAGATTTTAGTTGGCCTTGGAAGAGGATGAAAATAACTGAAAGCATCCTAGAATAGATGAAGAGAGAGCTATTAGACTAACCTTCCTCTTCCCGTCTCAGTGGAGTATAAAAACTGGGGATGAGCTCCAAAGGGCCAACAGTACACAGTCACTCTTTATGGATGAAATGACTTGAAAGTCCTCTATTTTGGTCTCTAGAGAGGGAGAGAGTTGGGGGGGATGAAACAATCAATAACAATCTCAGTTGTATTCCTTTCCAAATTGGACCAATGTTACAAAGTGAAATATTGCTATGACCACAGGTGCTGCTGTTATCATTGAAGTGTGTATGGAAGGGTGGCAGGAGATAATATCGATTCACTCGTCGAATGCTGTTTGGTCTGTCCTTGTTGAAATGGGGCCCATCCCACTGGGTACAATTTGTGGGAAAACAACTAGGCCCTCTCAATTTTTCTGGATCTTTGGTTATGGTTCATTCACCAGAGAGTTTGTGTGTTTGTTTGTGTTTGTGCGCTTTCAAGTGTAATTATGTGCGTGTACAGACTTAGTGTTGCTGCAGTCTCAAGTGTTGCCCAGGGAGTGTTCAGTGATAGCAGCCTTGTTTGTCTTCCAGTGCAGCTCAAACAATGCCTCCCCACGGGCCTCCTCTCAGGGCTAATTGAGAGACTACACAGAGAGGGCTGATAGAGCCACACTCACACAGGCTCAATTACACAGAGCGGGAGACACTGACACACACATACAAGCACACTGACACACACTAACAGAACCTCACACCATAATCACACCTTTGGAGATGACTGCACTTGATACAACATCAGTGAGTACTCTGTGTAGGGGTAACCAAATAGTCAATACATTGTTGTGTGGTGTCGCTGTACCTTCCCCAGTCTGATAAAGGCACTATATATCCACTATATCGCTGTGCCTTGGGGAAGTGAGCAGATCTGACGTCTGTGTGTGTGTGCACGCTTTGTGTGTGTGTGTGCGCGCCGGTTGGCATGCTTTTGTGTGTATGTGCGCGCTCTCTCTCTATACAGTATATCTCTATCCTCAGCACTCCATAGCCATTAGTCTTGAGGAGGGCTAGTCTACTATCAGGAGAATAACTGGTTGAAACAAGTGGATTAGGACTCATAACAAGAACATGCAATAACCTCTGATGGATGACAGCCTTCATATCGAAGTCGTTAGGGTACATTTATTTTATTTTTTTCACCGCCGTTGACTGTGTGTGACTGTGTGTGTGTGTGTGTGTGTGAAGGAGGGAATTTCACATTACAGTAATAACATTCCTTCTGTTTTGATACTGCTCTGCTATATGGGATCCAGACTCCTCATTCGGAAGTAGAAAAGTCTGGAAATGTCAATAGTGGAAATATGTTCTACCTCCGGTGCTTTCTGCATTATTGAAAGACACACACACACACACATACTGCTAGAACAGACTTGTCGTCTAGGTTTCATTGCTTCCATCGACATAATCACTTTACAGAACAATGGCGCCCCAAAGAAAGAAAGACTGTTTAGTCAATGGGGCCCTTTTACAAGCCATTTAAGGAGATAAAAAGCCTGTCCTTTTCACTGGCGACACCAGTGTCAGTGCTTACTGTGTTTCAGAGGTGCTTCAGGGCCATTTACGATCTGGTGGCACCGCTGCGTAGCTCTTTGATTAAAACCGCTTCAGTTAAAAAAAGGAGCGGGAGCTGTGACACTTCACTGTTAAGTGAATATGGAAATGACCTCCCTGTATTTCTCATTTGCACCCGCCGCCATAGCACACTGCACGCCAAACACGGAGTGTGAGCGCATGCAGTGTGTGTGTGTGTGTGTGTGTGTATGAATAGCCTATGTGTGTGTGCAGAAACGGGAGGGAGGGAGGGAGGAGAAAAAAGAGGAGGATAGATGGGATGATGAGCCCTGTGGAGTGGCTTCGCTCCGACTCAAGTGTCCTGTTTTGATTAATTAATCGGCTTCCACAGGCTGGGGCTGGCCCCCCTAACACAGGCTGAGAGCACCGCCTCGCCTTATCTCTCAGCTCATCAGGAGAACAGTTAATACCTATAGCTACTGCATGGATAACACACTGGCGCCTGGGCTCATATACCAACGCGCGCACACACACACACACACACACACACACACACACACACACACACACAGACACACACACACACATACACACACACACAGACACACACACACACTGTATGTTAAGACACACACATACAGTGAGGGAAAAAAGTATTTGATCCCCTGCTGATTTTGTACGTTTGCCCACTGACAAAGAAATGATCAGTCTATAATTGTAATGGTAGGTTTATTTGAACAGTGAGAGACAGAATAACAACAACAAAATCCAGAAAAACGCATGTCAAAAATGTTATAAATTGATTTGCATTTTAATGAGGGAAATAAGTATTTGACCCCTCTGCAAAACATGACTTAGTACTTGGTGGCAAAACCCTTGTTGGCAATCACAGAGGTCAGACGTTTCTTGTAGTTGGCCACCAGGTTTGCACACATCTCAGGAGGGATTTTGTTCCACTCCTCTCTGCAGATCTTCTCCAAGTCATTAAGGTTTCGAGGCTGACATTTGGCAACTCGAACCTTCAGCTCCCTCCACAGATTTTCTATGGGACTAAGGTCTGGAGACTGGCTAGGCCACTCCAGGACCTTAATGTGCTTCTTCTTGAGCCACTCCTTTGTTGCCTTGGCCGTGTGTGTTTTGGGTCATTGTCATGCTGGAATACCCATCCACGACCCATTTTCAATGCCCTGGCTGAGGGAAGGAGGTTCTCACCCAAGATTTGACGGTAGAAGGCCCTGTCCATCGTCCCTTTGATGCAGTGAAGTTGTCCTGTCCCCTTGGCAGAAAAACACCCCCAAAGCATAATGTTTCCACCTCCATGTTTGACGGTGGGGATGGTGTTCTTGGGGTCATAGGCATCATTCCTCCTCCTCCTCCAAACACGGCGAGTTGAGTTGATGCCAAAGAGCTCGATTTTGGTCTCATCTGACCACAACACTTTCACCCAGTTCTCCTCTGAATCATTCAGATGTTCATTGGCAAACTTCAGACGGCCCTGTATATGTGCTTTCTTGAGCAGGGGGACCAGTGGGCGCTGCAGGATTTCAGTCCTTCACGGCGTAGTGTGTAACCAATTGTTTTCTTGGTGACTATGGTCCCAGCTGCCTTGAGATCATTGACAAGATCCTCCCGTGTAGTTCTGGGCTGATTCCTCACCGGTCTCAAAATCATTGCAACTCCACGAGGTGAGATCTTGCATGGAGCCCCAGGCTGAGGGAGATTGACAGTTATTTTGTGTTTCTTCCATTTGCGAATAATCGCACCAACTGTTGTCACCTTCTCACCAAGCTGCTTGGCGATGGTCTTGTAGCCCATTCCAGCCTTGTGTAGGTCTACAATCTTGTCCCTGACATCCTTGGAGAGCTCTTTGGTCTTAGCCATGGTGGAGAGTTTGGAATCTGATTGATTGATTGCTTCTGTGGACAGGTGTCTTTTATACAGGTAACAAACTGAGATTAGGAGCACTCCCTTTAAGAGTGTGCTCCTAATCTCAGCTCGTTACCTGTATAAAAGACACCTGGGAACCAGAAATCTTTCTGATTGAGAGGGGGTCAAATACTTATTTCCCTCATTAAAATGCAAATCAATTTATAAAATTTTTGACATGTGTTTTTCTGGATGTTTTTGTTGTTATTCTGTCTCTCACTGTTCAAATAAACCTACCATTAAAATTATAGACTGACAATTTCTTTGTCAGTGGGCAAACGTACAAAATCAGCAGGGGATCAAATATTTTTTTGCCCTCACTGTACACTTATACACACGTACTGCACAGACACATACAAATTATGTACACACACACACACCACAGATGCACATTCTTTACACACAAGCACACACACACACACACCCCGTCAATAACGTGTCATTGGCACACGGATGAATAGCGTCCTCATAAAGAGAGCTGCTAATTAACCCCAGCAAAATGATTGTCTAATTGACCTAATTGTTAAGCTTGTCATCTTGCTCCTTTCTTGTGTATTAAAAATATATAATAAGGCTTGGTGTCATTTCATCAAATAATTGTATAGCTTAAATTGGAGGGAGTCTTATTTGGAGAGACACTGTAGAATATTTATTGTATTGGATAGTTAATTTGCTGCCGTTGACAGGCATCATAATTTGAATGGATACTTCATTGGTTGTCACTCTGTTGGTTTATAGAAATGTAATTTCAGTACACAACTTAACACTATAGAGTTCTTTGGAATTGTGTAACATTGGAGAAAAAAAAGTAATACTTTTTATTTATTTGTTATAGATCACAACAGAATCATATCAAATGATAAATACAGTGGGGGAAAAAAGTATTTAGTCAGCCACCAATTGTGCAAGTTCTCCCACTTAAAAAGATGAGAGAGGCCTGTAATTTTTATCATAGGTACAAGTCAACTATGACAAACAAATTGAGAATTTTCTTTCCAGAAAATCACATTGTAGGATTTGTAACGAATTTATTTGCAAATTATGGTGGAAAATAAGTATTTGGTCACCTACAAACAAGCAAGATTTCTGGCTCTCACAGACCTGTAACTTATTCTTTAAGAGGCTCCTCTGTCCTCCACTCGTTACCTGTATTAATGGCACCTGTTTGAACTTGTTATCAGTATAAAAGACACCTGTCCACAACCTCAAACAGTCACACTCCAAACTCCACTATGGCCAAGACCAAAGAGCTGTCAAAGGACACCAGAAACAAAATTGTAGACCTGCACCAGGCTGGGAAGACTGAATCTGCAATAGGTAAGCAGCTTGGTTTGAAGAAATCAACTGTGGGAGCAATTATTAGGAAATGGAAGACATACAAGACCACTGATAATCTCCCTCGATCTGGGGCTCCACGCAAGATCTCACCCCGTGGGGTCAAAATGATCACAAGAACGGTGAGCAAAAATCCCAGAACCACACGGGGGGGACCTAGTGAATGACCTGCAGAGAGCTGGGACCAAAGTAACAAAGCCTACCATCAGTAACACACTACGCCGCCAGGGACTCAAATCCTGCAGTGCCAGACGTGTCCCCCTGCTTAAGCCAGTACATGTCCAGGCCCGTCTGAAGTTTGCTAGAGTGCATTTGGATGATCCAGAAGAGGATTGGGAGAATGTCATATGGTCAGATGAAACCAAAATATAACTTTTTGAGTTGCATCCAAAGAACACCATACCTACTGTGAAGCATGGGGGTGGAAACATCATGCTTTGGGGCTGTTTTTCTGCAAAGGGACCAGGACGACTGATCCGTGTAAAGGAAAGAATGAATGGGGCCATGTATCGTGAGATTTTGAGTGAAAACCTCCTTCCATCAGCAAGGGCATTGAAGATGAAACGTGGCTGGGTCTTTCAGCATGACAATGATCCCAAACACACCGCACGGGCAACGAAGGAGTGGCTTCGTAAGAAGCATTTCAAGCTCCTGGAGTGGCCTGGCCAGTCTCCAGATCTCAACCCCATAGAAAATCTTTGGAGGGAGTTGAAAGTCTGTGTTGCCCAGCGACAGCCCCAAAACATCACTGCTCTAGAGGAGATCTGCATGGAGGAATGGGCTAAAATACCAGCAACAGTGTGTGAAAACCTTGTGAAGACTTACAGAAAACGTTTGACCTGTGTCATTGCCAACAAAGGGTATATAACAAAGTATTGAGAAACTTTTGTTATTGACCAAATACTTATTTTCCACCATAATTTGCAAATAAATTCATAAAAAATCCTACAATGTGATTTTCTGGATTTTTTTCTCTCATTTTGTCTGTCATAGTTGATGTGTACCTATGATGAAAATTACAGGCCTCTCTCATCTTTTTAAGTGGGAGAACTTGCACAATTGGTGGCTGACTAAATACTTTTTTCCCCCACTGTACTTATGTCATGCAATAAAATGCAAATTATTACTTAAAAATTACACAATGTGATTTTCTGGATTTTTGTTTTAGATTCCGTCTCTCACAGTTGAAGTGTACCTATGATAAAAAATTACAGACCTCTACATGCTTTGTAAATAGGAAAACCTGCAAAATCGGCAGTGTATCAAATACTTGTTCTCCCCACTGTGTGTATATATATATATATATATATATATATATATGTATATATACACACACACAGACACTGTATATATATTGCAAACACAAGGTCTTTGTTTTCAGTTTGCCGTGTACATGTATCTGAACTGTTATTTACATTTACGTCATTTAGCGACTTACAAATTGGTGCATTCAACAATCATAATTTTTTTAATGGGGGGGGGGGGGTAGAAGGATGACTTTTATACTATTCCAGGTATTCCTTAAAGTGTCTCCGGAAGGTGGTCAGTGACTCCGCTGTCCTGGCGTCGTGGGGGAGCTTGTTCCACCATTGGGGTGCCAGAGCAGCGAATAGTTTTGACTGGGCTGAGCGGGAACTGTGCTTCCGTAGAGGTAGGGGGGCCAGCAGGCCAGAGGTGGATGAACGTAGTGCCCTCGTTTGGGTGTAGGATGTGGAGGAGCGGGGTGACATGAGAGAACTTGGGAAGGTTGAACACCAGACGGGCTGCAGCGTTCTGGATAAGTTGTAGGGGTTTAATGGCACAGGCAGGGAGCCCAGCCAACAGCGAGTTGCAGTAATCCAGACGGAAGATGACAAGTGCCTGGATTAGGACCTGTGCCGCTTTCTGTGTAAGGTAGGGTCGTACTCTGTGAATGTTGTAGAGCATGAACCTGCAGGATCGGGTCTCCGCTTTGATGTTAGCGGAGAACGACAGGGTGATGTCCAGGGTCACGGCAAGGTTCTTTGCACTCTGGGAGGAGGACACAATGGAGTTGTCAACTGTGATGGTGAGATCATGGAGTGGGCAGTCCTTCCCCGGGAGGAAGAGCATCTCCGTCTTGCCAAGGTTCAGCTTGAGGTGGTGATCCGACATCCACACTTATATGTCTGCCAGACATGCAGAGATGCGATTCGCCACCTGGTTATCAGAAGGGGGAAAGGAGAAAATTAGTTGTGTGTTGTCTGCGTAGCAATGATAGGAGAGACCATGTGAGGATATGACAGAGCCAAGTGACTTGGTGTATAGAGAGAATAGGAGAGGGCCTAGAACTGAGCCCTAGGGGACACCAGTGGTGAGAGCACGTGGTGCGGAGACAGATTCTCGCCATGCCACCTGGTAGGAGCGACCTGTCAGGTAGGACGCAATCCAAGAGTGAGCAGCGCCGGAGATGCCCAACTCGGAAAGGGTGGAGAGGAGGATGTGATGGTTCACAGTATCAAAAGCAGATAGGTCTAGAAGGATAAGAGCAGAGGAGAGAGAGTTAGCTTTAGCAGTGCGGAGAGCCTCCGTGACACAGAGAAGAGCAGTGTCAGTTGAATGACCAGTCTTGAAACCAAACTGGTTTGGATCAAGAAGGTCATTCTGAGAGAGATAGCAGGAGAGTTGGCTAGAGATGGCACGCTCAAGAGTTTTGGAGAGAAAATAAAGAAGGGATACTGGTCTGTAGTTGTTGACATCGGAGGGATCGAGTGTAGGTTTTTTGAGGAGGGGTGCAACTCTCGCTCTCTTGAAGACGGAAGGGACATGGCCAGCGGTCAAGGATGAGTTGATGAGCGAGGTGAGATAAGGGAGAATGTCTCCGGAAATGGTCTGGAGAAGAGAGGATGGGATAGGGTCAAGCGGGCAGTTTGTTGGGCGGCTGGCCGTCACAAGTCGCAAGATTTCATCTGGAGAGAGAGGGGAGAAAGAAGTCAAAGCATAGGGTAGGGCAGTGTGAGCAGGACCAGCGGTGTCATTTGACTTAATAAATGAGGATCGGATGTCGTCAACCTGCTTTTCAAAATGGTTGACGAAGTCATCCACAGAGAGGGAGGAGGGATGGGGAGGAGGAGGATGATTCAGCAGGGAGGAGAAGGTGGCAAAGAGCCTCCTAGGGTTAGAGGCAAAGGCTTGAAATTTAGAGTGGTAGAAAGTGGCTTTAGCAGCAGAAACAGAGGAAGATAATGTAGAGAGGAGGGAGTGAAAAGATGACAGGTCCGCAGGGAGTCTAGTTTCCACCATTATTGTTTTCATTTATGTACTTGTTTTTTATGGTTAAATCTCAAATGCGTGGTGTTGGCATCACTATCTGCATTGCGTTTTCACCGTCTTTGCGTGCATAACACACACACACACACACTCATGCATACACACTTGCACTTCTACCGTATCTCAAATAGTGATTTGGTTTCTTATTCTGTGAGTTATTTCCATACTATAGATTTCATGAATTGTTTCTTTCCAATTGCTTATTTGTGGTGCCAGCGGTTTAAGCCAGTTTCTAGTAATCTGTTTAAGTGCTGTTATTCTCAGAATTCTGAAGAGGTACTTATCAGATTCGAGGACCAGTCCATGAGGGGTTTGAGGACTGGGCAGGAATATAGTATGTGGGTGTGGTTAGTCCTGCTCTCCCCACTGTTACACCAGCAACTTGGTGTGATGTCACAGATGTATTTTGGCTGTATTATAGGATTTATGAGAGATATTCCCTCCAGAGTAGAGTTGATTGACTTGTTTCTAGATATGTCCTCCCAGTCCTCTTGGGTTATCACTATTTGCAGCTCGTCTTCCCAATTGGTTACCGCTATAATATTCTCATCTTTTGTTTCTTCTTCAATAATTCTGTATATGTGCCCCAGCACATTCTTGGCATTTACCTTGTTTATGTCTTTGCTATATCTAATTTAAAGGATGTATATCATTAAGTGTTTTATTGGGTCCTCTGCTTTGGGGGGATCGTTTGTCCAGATCTGCAATAGGCTAACTAGCAATCATACCACACATAAAAGCATTCAAAGCTTCATACATTTTCAATATGTATCCACAGGAACAAATAGGAATAGCTGATAGGCAGTGGAGAGGCCAGGTACATTATTGTGCATGAAAGAACAGTGAAGACATGAGACACGCAGCTCAAAAAGCTCCCCTAATGATCTTAGTTTAGGGACAATACACTACCGGTCAAAGGTTTTAGAACACCTACTCATTCAAGTGTTTTTCCTTATTTTTACTATTTTCTACATTGTAGAATAATAGTGAAGACATCAAAGCTATGAAATAACACATATGGAATCATGTAGTAACCAACATTTTATATTTTAATATTTTATATTTGAGATTCTTCAAATAGTCACTCATTGCCTTGATGACAGCTTTACACACTATTGGCATTCTCTCAACCAGCTTCACCTGGAATGCTTTTCCAACAGTCTTGAAGGAGTTCCCACATATGCTGACCACTTGTTGGCTGCTTTTCCTTCGCTCTGCGGTCCGACTCATCCCAAACCATCCCAATTGGGTTGAGGTCGGGGGATTGTGGAGGCCAGGTCATCTGATGCAGCACTCCATCACTCTCCTTCTTGGTAAAATAGCCCTTACACAGCCTGGAGGTGTGTTGGGTCATTGTCCTGTTGAAGAACAAATGATAGTCCCAATAAGCCCAAACCCGATGGGATGGCGTAACGCTGCAGAATGCTGTGGTAGACATGCTGGTTAAGTGTGCCTTGAATTCTAAATAAATCGCAGACAGTGTCACCAGCAAAGCACCCCCACACCATAACACCACCTCCTCCATGCTTTACGGTGGGAAATACACATGCAGAGACCATCCGTTCACCCACACCGCGTCTCACAAAGACGGCGGTTGGAACCAAAAATCTCCAATTTGGACTCCAGACCAAAGGACACATTTCCACCGGTCTAATGTCCATTGCTCGTGTTTCTTGGCCCAAGCAAGTCTCTTTTTCTTATTGGTGTCCTTTAGTAGTGGTTTCTTTGCAGCAATTCGACCATGAAGGCCTGATTCACACATTCTCCTCTGAACAGTTGATGTTGAGATGTGTCTGTTACTTGAACTCTGTGAAGCATTTATTTGGGCTGCCATTTCTGAGGCTGGTTACTCTAATGAACTTATCCTCTGCAGCAGAGGTAACTCAGGGTCTTCCATTCCTGGGGCGGTCCTCATGAGAGCCAGTTTCATCATAGCGCTTGATGGTTTTTGCGACTGCACTTGAAGAAACATTCAAATTTCTTGACATTTTCCATATTGACTGACCTTCGTGTCTTCAAGTAATGATGGACTGTCGTTTCTCTTTGCTTATTTGAGCTGTTCTTGCCATAATATGGACTTGGTCATTTACCAAATAGGGCTATCTTCTGTATACCCCCCCTACCTTATCACAACACATGATTCCATATGTGTTATTTCATATTTTTGAAGTCTTCACTATTATTCTACAATGTAGAAAATAGTAAAATAAAGAAAAACCCTTGAATGAGTAGGTGTTCTAAAACTTTTGACCGGTAGTGTAAGTTATGATGAACTTCAAAGGGTGGTGAAAGTGCACGGTGATGAGCTTGATGCTCCTTTCAATTAACATTGAGGGTCTTATTCTGGTTACATGATGATCGATGCTTGGCTGCCGTTTGACAAATAAAAATAACCTTGCACTTTTGTCCAGCCTTTAGAGCACACGTGCCAATACCAGAGTGGGTACATTTGCTCTACCTGGGCAACATTTGGAGTGACAAAATCATCAGTAGGCCTAGAGTGAAAAATGTGATGGAAACCCATTTAACTTGTATTTTTTTATTCGCTACATGGGAATTTAACCGCAATAGTTATTTTTATGTGCACCACATATTTACACACACTTATCTGCAACAAGGCAATTTGATGAAACAACTCTGATGGGAAAATGTGCATATTGTTTTTATGCAGATTTTAGAATATTTGCAAAAATCTGTCACCAATTGGATGGAAACCTAGCTATAGACACCCTAATACTCTGGTAAGTGCTCTAGTTCAGTGTCACTTTGATTATGCCGGCACATCATGGTTCACCAGCAGCCCCAAACATCTAAAGAATAAGCTACAGACCAGCCAAACAAGCTTGTAAGATTTATACTTTAACAGCTCACTCGTACTCATCTGGAAGTTGAGCATTTTGACTAAATTTGAGCAAATTTATAAAAACAAAAAAAACAAAAAAATTACATTTACATAAGTATTCAGACCCTTTACTCAATACTTTGTTGACGCATCTTTGGCAGCGATTACAGCCTCAAGTCTTCTTGGGTATGACGCTAGAAGCTTGGCACACCTGTATTTGGGGAGTTTCTCCCATTCTTCTCTACAGATCCTCTCAAGCTCTGTCAGGTTGGATGGGGAGCGTCGCTGCACAGCTATTTTCAGCTCTCTCCAGAGATGTTAGATCGGGTTCAAGTCCAGGCTCTGGCTGGGCTACTCAAGGACATTCAGAGAATTGTCCCGAAGTCACTCCTGCGTTGTCTTGGCTGTGTGCTTAGGGTCGTTGTCCTGTTGAAAGATGAACCTTCGCCCCAGTTGGAGGTTCTGAGCGCTCTGGAGCAGGTTTTCATCAAAGAACTCTCTGTACTTTGCTCCTTTCGTCTTTCCCTCGATCCTGACTAGTCTCCCAGTCGCTGCCGCTGAAAAACATCCCCAGAGCATGATGCTACCACCACCATGCTTCACCATTTCTGTTATTGTTTAAGGTACTAATTTCCATATTTGTAGGTCCTGTTTAAGCTTGTTTTCCAGTGTTCTGAAGTAATACTGATGTAGTTTCGTCAGATCTTGGGGGATAGTAATCCCTAAGTATTTCAGTTTATTTTGATTTCAGTTGGTGTCTTGGGGTGTTGGTTGACCTACCGTCATGATTTCCCTGTATTTAGTCTGTACCCAGATACAACACTGTATTGTTTCATTTCATCCATAGTGGCGGGAACTGACTGAGATATGTTTGTTAGGTAGAGAATCACGTCGTCTGCGTACATTGCTAATTTGTGTTCTTCCTGATCGATCTGTAGACCTTGTATTTTCCGATTGTTTCTCATATTTTTGATTAAAGATGACAGATGATCTCCCTGTCTTGTCCCCCTTAAGGCGTCTGCATGCTTCCCATCCAAAACAGTTCAGAACAGTTCGTACATATATTATGAGGTTTTTGTTAGTTTTAGGCAAAGGGTTTTTTCGACTGTTCGTGCACACATTTTTTTCTTGAGGCAAACCGAATTTTGGTAGCCGAAGTCTACATCCCTTCGTCGGTCATTGGTCAACTGTAGGGATTCTTCAAAGAAGTGTTTGCTGTCACTCAACGATAGACTCATTTTCATGCAACATTTTTCACTTGAGAAATACTGCACCAAACATCTTAGTTAGATTGCGCGACTAAATCTCCTTGACGAAAACTCAACAAATGTCATTACATTTGAAGTTATCTTACATTAATTCTGACTATTTTGAGAAAGAGTATACTGGCTACGGCGTCTCAAGATGGACAAACAGTACTATTGCAGTTTTTTCTCATTTTTCAAGCTTTAATCTTTTAAGGGAGTATACGAGCACACTCGTTCGGTTCACCTAGCCGAGTTCGGCTGAAGCACGTGGAAGCCTTTAGGAGGTCAAAAGAGCGCGATAATGTACCATTTACACTTGTTCTCCCATTTGGTGTTTTGTACGTCATTTGCAGCCAGTTCAGGAAAGTTTCACAAAGTTAAATTTCTTTACATGTTTCAAAGATGATAGGCCATGACACCCTGTCAAAGGCTTTATCTGCATCTAGAATTAGCATAAGCAGTTTATGTTTTTTCTCGAGCGTGTTGCATTACATTAAACGTTCACTTAACTTTATTGCTCAGGAGTCTGCTGGACACAACCCTTTTGGTCAGAGTTTGACATCAGGGGATTATATTACTTCATTTCTCTGTTAGATTCTTGTAGCTTTGGAGTATAGAGTTTTTGGTAGTATTTGACAAATTCGTTAGCTATTTCTGTTATTTTCATGTGGATTTGAGTTATCTTTAAAAACGTTGTTTTCTCAGTCTAAATGCAAGTAACTTCTCAAAGTGCCACTTACCGCACAAAAACAGGTTAGCAGCAGTAAGCATTTCTAACCTTTTCACCTCAGTTGTACTATATAACTTTTGTAAAAACTTTATTTAAAAAATATCCCTGAATGCATGAATTCCTTTAAAATTAGACAAATAATAATGTAGGTACTTCCTACAAAAAGATAATTACCTTTTTAACCAGTTATAATAATCATACTAAATAATGTTAACCATAATTATAGTACAGATTATCATAATGGCTAAGAGGTTTTGGTGTAGGACATATTGCCATCCCCATTTCTGTCCTATACAGTCCTTATCATCACCCAACATGGCGGCTGTGGGACGCATACACGCACACGCCCCCACCCGCACAGGTCCAATTCAGCTCTGATTCATACTCAGCCTTATGTATTTTTAAGCACAGAGCCCTGAGTTTATTGGGACGCTTAAAGCGCTTAGATGATATCCCTATATAATGTTGTATGGCTTCCTACAATTGGTGGCTGGTGGTTCTTTAATTTGGGAGGACGGCTCATAGTAATGGCTGGAACGGATTTAATGAAATGGTATCACACACATCAAACTCATGGTTTCCATGTGTTTGATACCACTCCATTCCAGCCATTATTATGAGCCGTCCTCCCCTCACCAGCCTCCTGTGCTCCCTACATGGTAGTAGACATTCAGTCTAAGCTCCCGTTGGTTTTGTATTGAGCCGGCTAGCCAGGTTGGGTGGTCTAGCCTACTTTACACTGTGCAAACCCAGTGCATTAATAAAAATAACAATAAAAAAAGTAATCAAATCTGTAAAAACAATATCTACTTAATGTTGGGGCCCAGGACCCACTGCTAAAAGCCCACCTGATCAAACTGCAAATTAGTCGTCGTGGTAACTTTATTACGGCCAGCCTCAGAGACGGGCACCCATAAATAATTCAACTGCACTACTGTCTGGGAGCTACCATGATTTAATTCTGGTGGAGAATGATGAGATGGTGCGCGTGAATGTGTGTGTTTTTCTGTCTGTCTGTCTGTCTGTCTGTCTGTCTGTCTGTCTGTCTGTGTGTGTGTGTGTGTGTGTGTGTGTGTGTGTGTGTGTGTGTGTGTGTGTGTGTGTGTGAAACAAGAGCTTCTCTAACTGTTCTCTCATTGGCAGGCTGCCCGTGCAGCGCTAGCAGCACACATACACCACCGCAGCATATTCCTCCCCATCAGGTACAGCACCATGGCAACACGCTCACTCACCACATCAATCACCCAGTGCCCGTGCCCTCGGAGCAGAGCGGCGAGGGGGAGAGAAGGAGGGGAGTCGGGAGAGGGAGAGAGCCGGGAGAAAGGGAGAGTGGTGAAAAGAGGGGAGAGGGTAGTAGCCAAGGGCAGAGACTGTTTCCCCATCACAGGGTCTGTCTGTGTCTCGGTCCAAAACCAGTGACAGACAGACACACACAGGATAAGATTGTGCCAGAGGACAGATGAAGAATGTCTTTAAATGTCAACTCTACACCTGTCATAGTTCTTCATTAACCCAGTAGAAGTGTGTCCTGGAAGTTCCCTGGTTTGAGGAATGTGTGTCAAATTGAATGTACTTTATAAAACATTGGCTGGAGGATGATTAGCATACAGTACATGTTGTATGCAGTGAGAACCTCTTGTGAGATTTACTTCACAGCAATGTAAACTGACCTTGGTACCGTGCGTGTGCACGTGTGTGTGTGTGTGCGTGTGTGTACAGGCTACATTATAAGTGTGTGGTGGTGTACTCTACACTCCTCTGCTCCCTGACATCTATGCCTTGTTTACTGTGTGTGTGTGTGTGGTGGGGGGTTGCTGAGGGGTGAACCCACCGTATCTTACCAGTAATTGAGAAGTGGAATGAGAAAAGGAGGAGGGAGGAGAAAATAGAGGTGGGGGGTTGAGGGAATAAAATGGCTTTTCCTCGGCTGTATCACTCAGACGTGTGTGTGTGTGTGTGTACTACCCTTTCTGTGTGTGTGTTTATTACCCTTTGTGTGTGTGTGGTGGGCAAGCGGGGCAGGTGTGACAGTAGCGGCAGTGCCTGGATTGCGTGGGCTGAGTGATGTAACGCCAGGGCAATATCAGTGGCAATATTGCGGGGCTTAGGAGGGCAGGGGACCTGGGGGAGTAAATGGATCTGCGCTGGGTTATGCTGCAGCCGCTCGGCAACGCACGCCTCACTGGGCGCTCGCAATCAGTTCCGCCATACTGACATTCCAACTTCCAACCGGCACCTGCCTCCCCTCGCCTTCCGCCTCGATAAGGGCAATATTACTCTGGGATAAAGCCAGAATTAGTTATCCACGATAAAATGATGAAAAACGGAGGATCTCGAGACGTGATGGAGAGCCAGGTGCAGGAAGGAGAGAGGAAGAGACTGGGCATTACTGGGGATTGTGATGATTTTAGATATACAGTAGCTGCTGTGAAGAATGAATGGCCAACGGACAATGCCCTCCTAAACCCGGCTGCCCAGACCCAGCACTGCAGAACCACTTTACTTTCATTTACTTTCTCATTTTTCCCCATCTGTCCTGAAAAGAGTGATTTGTAAACAACCGGGTCTGATAGGATCCAAAGTGGACAGGCAGCGTGGGTTATTTTATGGCTCTGTGGCACAATCTCCTGGGATGGCCAAGCTCCCCACTGTATGCTTTTATTTTGGACCACTAGACCTTCTATTGAGCCTGTTGCTGAATTCAGGCTTCACTTTACAGACAATCTGGCTTGTTTCCTCCTGATTCTGTGGCGTCGTCGTGGGTTTTGTTCAGGTGTTGACTATTGCTTTTATTCTTCATCATGATTTAGCTACTACCTGGAGGGGGTACAATTCTAAGGAGGCTATTATAGACTAGTCCAGGAAATGGTAGAATAGAGAATAGAGGAGAAAGAGACTGATAAAGGAGAATGTTGATGAGACTGCACCTTAAGGGATCCCAACCCCAGCTTTGGGCCCTGGATTCAATGCCGGCTGAAATGGCACTCTATAGGATGCCATTTCAGATGCATCCTTTGATGGCCTGCATTGAACACAGCCAAAGACCAGTGGGACAAAGCCATAGACTAGTGGTAGGGCGATATGGCCAAAATATCATATCACAGTATTAAAACAATATTGGACGGTTTGACTGTATTTTATGTTTTTGAATAATAAAAGTTCAAAATGTGCTTTATGGGTAGTGCGTGACCCTAGGGTGGAAACACATACATTCTAAGTGATTTCAATGGGTCTTTCTCCAATCTGATTGTTTTATACCGTTCAATTCAACTTCAACCAAAATAATTTTCTGCATTTTCTGCATTTTCTGCATTAATTTGAGATCATTTCCACACTGCCACGAAGGGCTGCATGATATGGGCTAAAAATCTAGGCCTCATTTTTAACCAAATGTTGCAATTGCGATTTGACTTGTGATTTAGAGCAAAACACTTGGGTGAACTGTTGGAGTCATGGAAATAGAATGATTATTCTAATTCTATAGTTAGGATATAATAGTGGGCACTTTGAATACAGTGTTTGACATGGCAACAAATGGAAATGCCAGGGAGGAGTTATTGTGACAGGGTAGGAACCTAGGGGACCCTATAATCTTGGCTACATTTAATGTTTTTTTCTCTTAGCTACTTCACGTAGCTAACATATTCTTGCTTTGCGTATTCATCTTTGATTTAGAAGATACTGTTGCACAAAAAACATGCAGATGTAGGTCCATCACTGGTATTATCAGGCTGTATAGCTAGTTACATGTGTGTGTATTACACTTTCTGTGTGTTATGCCTTACCTCCATAACTTACTACATTCGCACACACTGTATATATATTTTCTGTTTGTATTTTTGACTTTATGTTTTGTTTACCCCATATGTAACTCTGTGTTGTTGTTTTTATCGCACTGGTTTGCTTTATCTTGGCCAGGTCGCAGTTGTAAATGAGAACTTGTTCTCAACTGGCTTACCTGGTTAAATAAAGGTGAAATAATAAAAAATAAAAAAATAATTTGCTCTGACTCAGAACATTTATCAGCTAGCTAGCGATTAGCATTAGCGATTAGCATTAGCGATTAGGATTAGTGATTAGTATTAGCGGCTAACAAGATTTACTGTAGGCCCAACTTTCTAGAAAAGACAAACTAGCTGTTTGCAGATGTAGCCTAAGAAACACAAACTAATAGTGTAATTATAAAACGCTAGTGGATTTATATTGAGAAGCAAAGTGAAAACAGCATCGTTGTCATCAACATTGTTGCGTGTCCTGCATTGACCAAACAGAGACTGAACACAAGTCTCTTGTGGTCGAGGAATAATATGCACTCCTTCAGGGTCGGGGCTAGGTCTGTGTGGAAAGCGGCATGGAGAGAGAGAGAGAGCGGAAAGAGAAGACTCAAGTAGCGAAGTAAACTTTAAAAGATTGACGTTACACACGGCGTATCACATTTAACAAACCAAACATTGAAATACTGTTATAAAAGGTAAAGTAAAAACCCAAACCGGTCCGTGCATCAATACCGGTATATCGTAAAATACGGTATAACAACTAGTGGGACACAGGCATAGACTAGTGGGACACAGGCATAGACTAGTCCAGCTAAGGGTAGATACTAGAGAAGGGTTCCCCAACTGGCGGCCCGTGGGCCGAATTTGGCCCATGGGTGATATTATTTGGCCCCCCAAGTTTTCTGAGTCAACAAAAGATTTACAAATATATATATATATATACATACATACATACATACATACATACATACATACATACATATAGTACCAGTCAAAAGTTTGCACACACCTACTCATTCAAGGGTTTTTCTTAATTTTTACTATTTTCTACATTGTAGAATAATAGTGAAGACATCAAAACTATGAAATAACACGTATGGAATCATGTAGTAACCAAAAAAGTGTTAAACAAATCAAAATATATTTTATATTTGAGATTCTTCAAAGTAGCCTTGATGACAGCTTTGCACACTCTTTGCATTCTTTCAACCAGTTTCATGAGGTGGAATGCATTTTAATTAACAGGTGTGCCTTCTTAAAAGTTAATTTGTGGAATTTCTTTCCTTCTTAATACGTTTGAGCCAATCAGTTGTGTTGTGACAAGGTAGTGGTGTTACACAGAAGATAGCCCTATTTGGTAAAAGACCAAGTCCATATTATGGCAAGAACAGCTCAAATAAGCAAAGAGAAACGACAGTCCATCATTACTTTAAGACATGAAGGTCAGTCAATCCGGACATTTTTTATAACTTTGAACGTTTCTTTAAGTGCAGTCGCAAAAACCATCAAGCGCTATGATGAAACTGGCTCTCATGAGGACCACCACAGGATTGGAAGACCCAGAGTTACCTCTGCTGCAAAAGATACGTTCATTAGAGTTATCAGCCTCAGAAATTGCAGCCCAAATAAATGCTTCACAGAGTTCAAGTAACAGACACATCTCAACATCAACTGTTCAGAGGAGACTGCATGAATCAGGCCTTCAAGGTCTAATTGCTGCAAAGAAACCACTACTAAAGGACACCAATAAGAAGAAGAGACTTGCTTGGGCCAAGAAACACGAGCAATGAACATTAGACCGGTGGAACTCTGTCCTTTGGTCTGATGAGTCCAAATTTGAGATTTTTTGTTCCAACCGCTGTGTCTTTGTGAGACGGAGAGTAGGTGAACGGATGATCTCTGCATGTGTGGTTCCCACCGTGAAGCATGGAGGAGGAGGTGTGATGGTGTGGGGGTGCTTTGCTGGTGACACTGTTGGTGATTTATTTAGAATTCAAGGCTCATTTAACCAGCATGGCTACCAGAGCATTCTGCAGCGATACGCCATCCCATCTGGTTTGCGCTTAGTGGGATTATCATTTGTTTTTCAACAATGACCCAACACACCTCCAGGCTGTGTAAGGGCTATTTGACCAAGAAGGAGAGTGATGGAGTGCTGCAACAGATGACATGGCCTCCACAATCACCTGACCTCAACCCAATTGACATGGTTTGGGATGAGTTGGACCGCAGAGTGAAGGAAAAGCAGCCAACAAGTGCTCAGCATATGTGGGAACTGCTTCAAGACTGTTGGAAAAGCATTCCTCGTGAAGCTGGTTGAGAGAATTCCAAGGGTGTGCAAAGCTGTCATCAAGGCAAAGGGTGGCTACTTTGAAGAATCTCTTAATATATTTTGATTTGTTTAACACTTTTTTTGGTTACTACATGATTCCATATGTGTTATTTCATAGTTATTATTCTACAATGTAAAAATTTTAAAAAATCTTGAATGAGTAGGTGTCCAAACTTTTGACTGGTACTGTATACAGTATATTTTTATTGTTGGACTGCGCAAATCAGCTCCAAAGTATTCCCATGCATGATATAGAGATATGTGTGATTGTATACAAGAAGGTTTGAAATTATTGTTTTAGTCAAATGTTATCTATTTGGGCTTCTTGCGTTCAATTGGCATTCTACAAATTATTTGTAATTATGTTCCGGCCCCCTGACAATCCGCTCAAGAAAAAATAAGCCCGTGGCTGAATCTAGTTGATGATCCCTGTAGTAGAGGATAAAGGAGAGATATATTCCAGGATCTGAAATATTTGATGAGACTCAGCACTGTTCCTTGAGGGACCCCACTGCCAGCTCTGTGGCCCTGTGGCCTGGCAGTATAGTAGTGCTTCATCATGCTCAGGGATAATAGTGGTGTGAGAGCGGATACGGGGGGCCCCAGGGCAACTCGGAGGGGCCAAAGGTAATGCCTTGCCCAGGCCTGGACCTCCCATGACGGCTCCTCCCAGACCGCATCTGGAGAAGGAGGTGGTGCTTGTCTCCCAGGTGACCATCATTTATCCTCCTAATGCTCCTAACACCCCTCTGGTGGAGCTGGGCTTCAACATTAGTTAGGACTGGGGACCCGGAGGGGACCACAGTGATTTGTCTTCTCCCTGTATCCCTGTGTATCTGCCCCCTCTGCATTGGTACTAGGCCCATGTAGCCTGGTGGCCCTATGAAAAACAGAGAATGTCTGTCTAGATACTGTCAATCTTGTTCATTCCCCTCTTACAAAAAAAATGACTGGTCGCTTGTAATAATAAATAATAATAATATGCCATTTAGCAGACGCTTTTATCCAAAGCGACTTACAGTCATGCGTGCATACATTTTTGTGTATGGGTGGTCCCGGGGATCGAACCCACTACCTTGGCGTTACAAGCGCCGTGCTCTACCAGCTGAGCTACAGAGGACCACTTGTCTTAGTACCCATAAGCTATTTCTATTATTTTCATATTCTTTTCGGTTTTTGCTCAATTTACCCTCAGGCGATCTGCCTAGCTTTCATCAACCCTCAGTCACTCACTCCTGCTCTCTGAAACCACTGATGTCACCCTAATTCAAACATTTAGCATAACCCCTCCCAATGGACCCAGCCATGGTATAATTACCATGTTGTGAAACGTGTTAGCCTGTGCCAACCAGCCATGCAACCAGCCATGCGGGCACAGAGCATGGGGGCTTGCCAGTTGGCAGAGAGGCGTTTCACGCGGTGATACCAGTAATCAGCCAGGTCAATCGAGGGATGGAGGGATGGAGGGATGAGGGAGGGGGAGACCTGTGTTCTGTGTCACTCCGTTACACACTCACATTTAAATCTGTTAATTAGCACTTTCTCTCCACGGCGCAGAGTGAGATTGACAAGTGTGTTGCCATGAGATGGCTTATTGGCTGCTAATTAAGAGGGGCTCTGGGGGGGTGGTGTGTGTGTGTGTGTGTGAATATGTGTGTGCATGCATGATTGTGTGAGCTGAAGGATACATGAGGTTAAAGCTGTCGGTACCCTGTGAAACAACCGTGAAAGTTTGGAGAGGAAATCAAGTTATTTTCTATAATTACCTCATTGTGTCACAGACTGTCACTGATTGCTTTGTTTATCGAGGAGAGGCAGGGAAATTGTCTCCTGGCCAGCTCACCCCTCTCTAGGCCCTGTGTTTCTATATTTGTCATGATGCATGATCAACACCCTGAACCTGTTTGTTTTCTTACAGTAAGGGTTCAGTTGTTAGGGAAAAGTACACCCGGTCGCCCTGACAAGGCGTTTGTTTTTTCACATACAGCAAGGGTTCAGCTGATCATGGAAAGTAGAACCGCCTGGTTGTCCTGACAACGCGTGACGGAGGGGAAAATGTTTCGTAACGATACCAAATTGGTTGGTTATCGCATATTTAATTGACACTGTTGGGTAAATTGAATGGATTGGAAAGGAAGACGAGGGGGACAAACGGGAAAAAGAGACGACTTACCAGAAGTGATACAGTTGCCATCTTTAAAATGTCCCTGCTGCTGCATACCCACGCTAAACATGATAGCAAGTAGCAATTTAATTTGATCTTTACGCACAAATCCACCCTAACCTAAGTCTGCAACCCACCCTTACCATTGACGACATCACTGTCTCTCCCTGCCCCCACGCACGCAACCTTGGACAACCCTTGAATCCACCCTGTCCTTCGACCACCACATAAGACTGACTGTCAAATCATCATTCTTCCACCACGTAACATTTCCAAAGTCATACACTGACACATCACTCTTTCCCACACCCTTCTCTTTGTTTCATGTTTTTGATTTCTGTTTTTTGTTTCATTTCAACAAGTGCTATATAAGTCCCATCTATTATTTTAATTACCAATTCAGAAATAAAAACAGGCTGTCTAACCATAGAGAAACACTCAACTCAACTCTGGACCTTGAAGCCAGTTCCACTGCATGTTTTCATTGTTCCCCTCTAATCAGGGACTGATTATACTACACTAATAGTTGGGGAGGCTGGGTGCAGCATAAAGTGAGTAAGAGGGCTATATAAAATAAAATTGATTGATTGATTGATTATACCTGGCACACCAGGTGGGTGAAATGAATGATCAGGTAGAACAGAAAACCAGCATGCTCCGGACCTCGTAGGGTAAAAGTTGAATACCCCTACCATAGAGAAACCTCAATGACTCTCAGTCATGTTGGCGTAGGACTAGCTACTCTAGCAGTGTGAGGGTTAAATCGCAGCCCTTTTGTCCAGAGGATCACTACTCCACTGACAGATTCTCCATGGAGACCGAGGCTTTAGCGCTATAGCCCTCTCCAGAGTAGCAGCGTGCTAATTAGAAGCGAATGAGAGGCCAGTTTTTATAATTAAACACAATAGGCAATGGCTTGTGCTTGAGAGCCCAAATGGAAAAGCCTTGACACTAAGAGCATGTACTCTTGCGCTCATTCACACACTGATATGGAGGAATTTTGAGCCACATTATTAGTGCCATTGATGTATTCGTGTAAAACTGTCCGTTTCTGCCTTGGGTGCTATAGGGGTTTTATAATTGAACCATTTTCATTGGAAAATACTGTAGTCTTCTACACGTGACTGTGAAGAGACTGTCAAATCCATGATGTTTTTCTTTCTCGCTCTCTTCCTCCTCACTATTATATCCCCTCTTGTTCTCTGCATCACACACACACACACACACACACACACACACACACACACACACACACACACACACACACACACACACACACACACACACACAGTACTGGATGACCATCTCTCTCTTTCCGCCTCCTCTCCTTTCTCTGTTGTCTTCTTAAAATAGCCCCCAGTCATCAGTGTAGTGGGTCAGGCAGGCAGCTGCCCCTCTGGGTACAGGGCTTGGCGAGAGGGTGCCAGAGACGAGCCTAATTAACTCATTGACAATGAGAGTGGGATGAAAAAGGAGGAGAGAAGTAGGGGTAGAGAGCAAGATGGAAAGAAGGGTAGAGAAACAGAAGGGGGCGGTGAAAAATGAAGAGGGCAGGGAAGAACGGTTGAGTGGAAGATGGAGAGAAGGGTTGAGGAGTGGTAGAAACAGAGAGGGAAAGTTGGAGAGAAGGGGTGAGGAGTGGTAGAAACAGAGAGGGAAAGATGGAGAGAAGGGGTGAGGAGTGGTAGAAACAGAGAGGGAAAGATGGAGAGAAGGGGTGAGGAGTGGTAGAAACAGAGAGGGAAAGATGGAGAGAAGGGGTGAGGAGTGGTAGAAACAGAGAAGGAAAGATGGAGAGAAGGCGTGAGGAGTGGTAGAAACAGAGAGGGAAAGATGGAGAGAAGGCGTGAGGAGTGGTAGAAACAGAGAGGGAAAGATGGAGAGAAGGGGTGAGGAGTGGTAGAAACAGAGAGGGAAAGATGGAGAGAAGGGGTGAGGAGTGGTAGAAACAGAGAGGGAAAGATGGAGAGAAGGGGTGAGGAGTGGTAGAAACAGAGAGGGAAAGATGGAGAGAAGGGGTGAGGAGTGGTAGAAACAGAGAGGGAAAGATGGAGAGAAGGGGTGAGGAGTGGTAGAAACAGAGAGGGAAAGAAGGAGTGGAATTCAGAGAAGGGAAGAGATGACAAGAACGAGGGGGTCATAAAGATGGAGGGAGCGAGAAATGAGAGGGGGAGGAGGGGAGAAGCAGGCCAGGGTGTCTATGGGGTGGTTGGTGATGGAGGGAGGGAGAGAAGGCGAGGGATCTAATTAGACAAAGGACTATAAGCCCAAACGAAGAAGAGGAGTGAGAGGAGGGAGGAATGGAGATAGATGGGATAGGCGGCTGCAGAACTAAGATATGAAAGGAAAATGTCATCTTCAAGAGAGGGAATGAGGCGGGGGAGGATGACTGCAATCTAACCAACTCAATTAGCCGCCGTCCATAAAACAAACTCCTCTTAATCTGGCCTGTCAGACAGATGCACACAGGCAGACGGGCCACTTCCTGTGTGAGGGAGTGAGGGAGACACCAGTCACTGGGCTCCGTCTCTTATTTTTTTTATCTTGTCCTCTTCTCAGTTTCTTTCACGCTCTTTCTCCCTCTCTCTTGACCTCTCGTTCTATAGAACTATACAGTATAAAGACGTGGTGTGATACTTAATAATATGAGCATTTGTTGTCCCCAAGTAGAGGTAGAATCTTAGGGTCAGTCTTATCTCCATGCCAGCGTGACGTCTCCCCACTGCCCGGACGTCATCATGCCAACCCTGCGTGGCATGAGTGGTGGCCCGTAACGAGTGACAGTGGCCCCGGCTGTGTTTAATTACCCTACAGGAGAGCCAGGCTGGCTAATTAACACGTTAACGAGCAGAATGGCTGGCTGGCTACATCGCGGTGACTGTGAGAGAGAGAGTGGCTGACGGCTTCATCCCCGTCTGTCACCCATACGTTTTGTGTGTGTGTGTGTGAAGGGCTGACAGGGTTGATGAAGTGTCTTGGAGTAACCCTTTGTTCTGCTAACCCCCTTAGTTCCTCATGTCACAGTGAGGCCCATGAGGAGAAAGGCTGGTGATGCCATAGATCAGGTTTGGCACCAGCCATAGATCAGGTTTGGCACCAGCCAGGTGCCATCCCGCTCCCTGCCATGCACAACCAGCCGTGCCCTGCCAAGGCACAGACGACCGACCGGGGTTAACCAGCGGCAGTAATGTGGGGCATTGGTGCAGACTTGGCACAGAGACTTAGCAAGCTCATCTACCCCTAGACATATGGGCACACACACTACCAGCCTGCCAGTCTCTCCCCTCTTTCCACTCTCCCCTTTCATCAGAAACCACTTACAGTAACTGGCCTCTCATTGACCTTGCTGCTATAAAGCAATCTCCAGTTAGAAGTTACCATTAGGTACAGATTTAGAATCATCCCTACCAGGGGGTAAAACGCCAAACTGACCTTAGATCAATGTCATGGGGCAGATTCACCCTACTCCCTATTCTAACCCATAGCAGTAGTGCAATTAGATTCACTAGCACCAGTAGCTTGGTCTTAGACCCATAGCAGTCTGACAGCTCCTCTTCCCCCTAAAATAATCTGGTCCCATCATAGCCCATATAAAACCTTCTTTTACAGCTGATTTGTTTCTATGTCATACGCTACAACTAGGGTCTGGAGTTGGTTAGGTTAGCCTACTACCAGATCAGGAAAAACTCTGGGCCCCAGGAAAATAATTTTGGCCCCCACCACTCTTGGACCGGTGGTGCCACATGTGAAATCACAATGTTACAAATGAAAAAACTGATCCTATTTGTATGATCTACATTTTTAAATGTTGGATGGTGGGGATGAGCTTCCATAGTTTCACGTGGCTCGGTGCAGCCGGCAGCTACTGCGATAATTTCAGACGGTAACAGGCTGTTACTGCAATTTCAGGTAAAAATGAAATAAAACAAGTCTCAAATATTAGGGCAATATCTACATTTCAGCTGTTTCAAAAACATTGCTTTGCTATTACCATTTACACTGTAGGACTGTTGGCTCAACAAGACAATTCTGTTTACAATACCCTGCTTCAATGGGGGGCAACCGTCGGGTGTCGTGCGTTACCTCCGGCGGTAGCGGTTGAGACGTAGCAAGTACACAAGTTTACATTTTAGTAATATGTGTAGCCGACTGTATTTTTACCAAGAGTCTAAGTGTGAAGAGGCTCTAAGCCTCTCGGTCCTGGGGGCCTCTCTCTGGTTCTTTTAATGATGCACAGGAGGAGGAGGAAGCTACTGGCTTAATGACTGGGAATATTCATCACTGCTCTGTCTGGATTACTACATACTAATGAAAGAAGGAGACTGAGGCTGCATCTAAAATGGCTTCCTGTTTCCTATATAGTACATTGGGCTCTGGTCAAAAGTAGTGCACTGTTTAGGGACTTGGATGCCATTTTAGACGCACACCGAGACTGTTCCTCCAGCTCTATGAGGTCTGTATAGTCTATGTAGGACTGTTCCTGTAGATGTGTGCCTGAGTGCATGCATGTTTGACGTTTGCGTGTTGAGATAGACTGATGTTCATTCACACGCGTGTGTTGTATTTGGTGCGTTGGCTGTCTCCATGGGTAAAGACTATAATGCATGTAGCTCCCCTGCCCTCTATGTGCGTGCTCACTCGCTCTGTTTATTCATTCTCCTCACACTTCCCAGAGCTCAGGGTCGAGCCTCTGTGCCTCTATTGTTGTCAAGACAACAGCACACTGCAGCACTGTGTATGTGTTCATGCCTGTGTATCAGCAGAACTGTGTTTGCGTGTACCTTGACGGAGTGCGTTCTCGTATGGTAGCCCTATATTTCACTCCAATCACTTTACAATAACAGGTGATGGTTTGATTGCTGGATCATTAGTATGTAACCTCAACGTGTACCTCTAATGACAAATCCATGTTATATTTCTGCATAATAGATACTGTTAGGTTCTGAACAAACAGAGTAAAAACTGACAGCCAATACATTTCTGTTGCTAGGCAGGAACTTAATTAGTTCCTCTCACTGGTGTAGTCATGGCCCTGCCTGATGCTAGAACCTTTGTGGGCGTGGAAGTGTATGTGTGGGAGATAGGACTATAGTAGGAGGGTCATTGTGGTGGGCCCCTCTGGCCCTCCTCCCAGAGCTTTCTTCTCACATCTGTTGACTTCACCTCGAGCCGAATTCCTCACTCCTCCCTCGTTCCGCAGCTGCCCTGCCTTATCAGGAACTTAAGCTAGACTGTTGCCCTTTGCCTCCCTCCTTAGGAACATTGACATTCAACAGTAACATGTTTGAACAGAATATGAACTTTCTGCACTTCCCCTTGTCTCACTCACCTATCCACCCTTCATTGACCTCAACATACACATTCCTTATACATGTAGATTAATCACTAAGTGCTAGTATGGTAACATGAATAAGTATATTTCAAGCAAGAATTCAACAATAGATAATGTAGCCTAGAGAGCATTACATGGAACCATCCATTCATTGTCTATTCTGGCTCTGTATCATACACATCCCACTGTGCCAGTTAAGACTCCCCCTAGTCCCACAGCAATGCATTTCCTTTTCTTTCCATCCAATTTATTTGATTTCCCTCCATCCGAATGAATTCTAGAAGCATCCCCATTCCCCGGCCCTCTGAAGTGTGGCGGCACACAGTCGAGCCGAGTGAGGGACTTTCTGATTCATCAGCGGCAGCATTTGTACGTATTTGCATTTTCAATTAATTGCCAGTGTTTTGCGCTCCTGCCTCCAATGGCAGCCTCCAGCTTTGTGTGTGACCCTTAATTGTAATCATTACCCATGAAACTTACCCAGCGCCTTTGAGTTCAATTGTACACTGGGCTTAATTATGGGAACCGAGTTAAAAGCTGCATTACTCAACAGTCTAATAGAGCAGATACCGGAGTGACTGACGAAAGCAGAAATGGGGGTGGAAGCGGCAACCGCAATTACTTGTGTGTGTGTGTGTGTGCAGGGTGAGTCAATAGAGCCCGTGCATCATTTACAGAGGGGCCATGTGAAGATGAAAGCACATACACATAGAGAAACAGCCACACATACAACATACATTCAGATACACAGTCACTGACTTATTCGGTTGCACACGCTTGAGCATACACACATGCACATGTACACACAAACAGATCTGAGCTCTGGCATTAGGAACAAAGGGGATTGGTGCTGCAGGGGGATGAAAAAAGCAATTATTCCAGGCGGGGCTTCAGTACCTGGGGTCAGAGCCTCACCTCTCCTCCACAGTAAGTAAGGCTGTGTGATCACGCTACAGAATCAGGAGGGACACACACAGCCAATAACACAAATGCTGTAGCAAAAAGAGCCCCCTCCGCTCTATCACTCCCTCCCTCCCTCTCACTTGCTAACTCTCTCTCTTCCACCCCCCCTTCACTCTCTGTTCCCCCTCGCTCTTTCCTTTGCTCTCCCTCTCTCATTCTCTCGCTCCTACCTATCTCTCCATCCATCTCCTCTCTTTCCCCTTCTCCATCTCTCCCGCTTTAAATTCGCTCTGATAAAAAAATCGCCCTGTTGGCGCCATGAAAATCAGTCAGGCCAATTTGATTGAGAGAGAGAGAGAATCGCTCTACGGTTGTGTACTTGTCAGCGAGTCCCAGGCCTGGCTGATATAAATCTTAATATCCTATTTAGGGCTTTTATTCATCATCCAGGCTGATTTATTAGCAGGACTTCCCCTTGGATTTATCAAAATAAATAAGCGACCCGCTGAGCAAATTAAAGCAAACATTAGATGAATCGTCCCAAATGGTAACCTGTTCCCTATAAAGTGCACTACCTTTGACCAGAGCCGAATGGGCCTTGGTCAAACAAAGTGCACTTTAAAGGGAATAGGGTGCTATTTGGGACGCCTCCTAGATGAGTCAGGGCGGTGTGGTGGTGGCAGAGGGTCGGATTAAGAGAGAGAGGAGGAGAGGAGAGACTCACTTAGCTTACCTCCTCCTCTCCATCTCTATCTCTCCATTCTCTAGCCCTTGACAGGCAGGTGCACCTGTTTAAATGTTGAAATGGCTACTAGGGCCCTGGGAACACATTAAAACAGTAGACAGATAGAGGAGTAATGTGAGGGCTAAAGAGGTAGAGAGAGAGTGGTTTGTGAGATCTGCAAATGTGTTTAGGGATCTCCCTTTTGTGGGAAAAGGTACTGAATCCTTAATCCACTCAGTTAGAGGTAAAGGTGTGGGGACGGGTAGGGAGGCGTGTGTGTGTGTATTGATTTGTAATGCGCACATACACTTGTGTGTGCGCGCGCGCGCGTGCGTGCGTGCGTGTGTGTGTGAGACTGTAAGCACACCAATATTCCAGTATCACACATAAAGGTGGGAACCTTGCTGGGAGGGCTGTGCTGTTTACACTTTAATCCTTAGAGGACCCTTTGGGGAGGAAGCAATCGCCGGAGGGGAGCTCACACTCTCAGATCCATGAAAGCACAGATGATACACCTTTCAAAGCCAATCGGACATACAGTATGAACCAGCCCACACCACTCTCTGGGGAGCCCTCTGTGTGTTTGGCTGCAGATTGCAAGTAGGCGCACAGCCCTGGAAAGGAGGGAGGCATGTGGAGGGAGAAAATGAGGAGAGAGAGGAGAGAGCATGAAAATGGGAGAGGAGGATAGAGCGTTTGAGAGAGAGAGAAGGGGAGAGAGAGCAAGCGAAAGATAGAAAATGCAAGAATACAATAGAAAAGAGGGATAGAGGGAGAAGGGGAAAGAGATAAAGAAAGAGTGGGAGCAAAAGCGAGATAATGGGGAGAGATGGAGAGACTGAAAAGTGGGAAGAGATGGAGGGAGTGAGAGAGAAGGGTGGAGGGAGAGAGAGGGGTGAGATGAGATCAGGCTTATCAATCGCCGGTGGAGCTGCAGGGGAAAGGAGCTGGGAGAGGCGAGGCCAGTGAAGAGGAAAGGCAGCAGTAATCACACTGGACCAGACGCTCAGGGCTAACAGGGAGGGAGACACACACACACACACACACGCACGCCCACACACAGCGCTACACTCACGCACGTGTAACGCCCTGGCTCCGGGACTCTGAATATTGAGCCAGGGTTGTTCATTCTTTTGGGTTTATTTCTATGTGTTAGTCATGTGACTCCCAATCGGAGGTAACGAGTGTCAGCTGTCGGCTCGTTATCTCTGATTGGGAGCCATATTTAATCTGTATGTTTTCCTTTGGGTGTTGTGGGTTTTTGTTCCGTTTCAGTCATAGTCACTGTTGGACTTCACTATCGTCTTTTGTTTTGTATTTACGTGCTTTATCATTAAAGTCATCATGTTCACTCAACGCGCTGCGTATTGGTCTGCTCCTTCGTCAGACGATCGTGACAGAAAAACCCACCATAAGAGGACCAAGCAGCGTGTCAAGCGGCAACAGGACCCAGCTCCAAAGGATTCCTGGACATGGGAGGAGATTTTGGACGGAAAAGGGTCCTGGACTTGGGAGGAGATCCTGGATGGGATGGATCGCCGTCCATGGAGCGAAACAGTGGAGAGGCGACGGAGAGAGGAGCAACGGCGTCGGCAGGGCCATCGTCGGAGGGACGAGAGGCAACCCCAAAAAGTTTTTTTGGGGGGGCACATGGCTTAGCGGCTGGGCAGCAGGAGGCTGCCACAGGGAGACGTGGAGAGAAGGCTATCGGATTACGGGAGCCATTGGCGAGTAGAGGAAGGGAAGTTGTTGCGGCACGGCGTGAGAGACTGATGTGTGTTACCAGTCCGGTCCGGCCCGTTCCTGATCCCCAGTTAAGGCCAGTGGTGTGTGTTCCCAGTACGGACCGGCCTGTTCCTACTCCACGCACCAAGCCCACGGTGTGCGTCGCCAGTCCAGCCCGGCCGGTTCCTGCTCCACGCACAGAACCTACGGTGTGCGTCGCCAGCCCAGCCCGGCCTGTTCCTGCTCCACGCACAGAACCTAAGGTGTGCGTCGCCAGCCCAGCCCGGCCTGTTCCTGCTCCACGCACAGAACCTACGGTGTGCGTCGCCAGCCCAGCCCGGCCTGTTCCTGCTCCACGCACAGAACCTACGGTGTGCGTCGCCAGCCCAGCCCGGCCTGTTCCTGCTCCACGCACAGAACCTACGGTGTGCGTCGCCAGCCCAGCCCGGCCTGTTCCTGCTCCACGCACAGAACCTACGGTGTGCGTCGCCAGCCCAGCCCGGCCTGTTCCTGCTCCACGCACAGAACCTACGGTGTGCGTCGCCAGCCCAGCCCGGCCTGTTCCTGCTCCACGCACAGAACCTACGGTGTGCGTCGCCAGCCCAGCCCGGCCTGTTCCTGCTCCACGCACAGAACCTACGGTGTGCGTCGCCAGCCCAGCCCGGCCTGTTCCTGCCACTCGCACCAAACCTACGGTGCGCGTCGCCAGCCCGACCCGGCCTGTTCCTGCCACTCGCACCAAACCGACGGTGCGCGTCGCCAGCCCGGTCCGGCCTGTTCCTGCCACCCGCACCAAGTCTACGGTGCGCGTCGCCAGCCCGACCCGGCCTGTTCCTGCCACTCGCACCAAGTCTACGGTGCGCGTCGCCAGCCCGACCCGGCCTGTTCCTGCCACTCGCACCAAACCTACGGTGCGCGTCGCCAGCCCGGTCCGGCCTGTTCCTTCTCCCCGCACTAGCCCTGAGATGCGTGTCCTCAGCCCGGGACCACCAGTTCCGGCACCACGCACTAGGCCTTATGTGCGTTCCCAGGGTCCAGCATGCCCTGTTGCTTCTCCCCGCACTAGCCCTGAGATGCGTGTCCTCAGCCCGGTACCTCCAGTTCCGGCACCACGCACCAGGCCTACGGTGCACCTCGGCCGGCCAGAGTCGGCCGTCTGCCCAACGGCGCCTGAACTGCCCGTCTGCCCAACGGCGCCTGAACTGCCCGTCTGCCCAACGGCGCCTGAACTGCCCGTCTGCCCAACGGCGCCTGAACTGCCCGTCTGCCAAGCGCTGCATAAGCCGCCCGTCTGTACTGAGCCTGCAAAGCCGCCCGTCTGCCATGAGCCTTCAGAGCCGTCCGCTAGACCGGAGCCGCTAGAGCCTTCCGCCAGACAGGAGCCGCTAGAGCCTTCCGCCAGACAGGAGCAGCCGAAGCCTTCCGCCAGACAGGAGCAGCCAGAGCCTTCCGCCAGACAGGATCAGCCAGAGCCTTCCGCCAGACAGGATCAGCCAGAGCCTTCCGCCAGACCGGATCAGCCAGAGCCGTCCGCCAGACAGGATCAGCCAGAGCCTTCCGCCAGACAGGATCAGCCAGAGCCTTCCGCCAGACATGAGCAGCCAGATCCGTCGGCCAGCCATGAGCAGCCAGATCCGTCAGCCAGCCATGAGCAGCCAGATCCGTCAGCCAGCCATGAGCAGCCAGATCCTTCAGCCAGCCATGAGCCGTCCAGCCAGGATCCGCCAGAGCCGTCCAGCCAGGATCCGCCAGAGCCAGCCAGCCAGGATCCGCCATTGAGTCCGGTGCTGTCCCTTAGCCTGGTGCTGCCCCTTAGTCCGGTACTGGCCCTTAGTCCGGTGCTGCCCCTTAGTCCGGTGCTGCCCTTTAGTCCGGTGCCGCCCCTTAATCCAGTGGGGTTTAGTTGGGGGGTGGTCATGTGGAGGAGGCTACGGAAGCGGGTAGTGACTATGGTGGGGTGGGGACCACGACCAGAGCCAGAACCACCGCCGAAGAGGTATGCCCACCCAGCCCTCCCTTGTGTAGCCCTTATTGAGGCGCGGTCGCAGTCCGCGCCTTTAGGGGGGGGTACTGTAACGCCCTGGCTCCGGGACTCTGAATATTGAGCCAGGGTTGTTCATTCTTTTGGGTTTATTTCTATGTGTTAGTCATGTGACTCCCAATCGGAGGTAACGAGTGTCAGCTGTCGGCTCGTTATCTCTGATTGGGAGCCATATTTAATCTGTATGTTTTCCTTTGGGTGTTGTGGGTTTTTGTTCCGTTTCAGTCATAGTCACTGTTGGACTTCACTATCGTCTTTTGTTTTGTATTTACGTGCTTTATCATTAAAGTCATCATGTTCACTCAACGCGCTGCGTATTGGTCTGCTCCTTCGTCAGACGATCGTGACAGCACGCCAACTTCTGACACACACAAACACTCTGCTCTGACAGTGTTCCTCTCTGACAGTGTTCCTCTCTGCCAGTGGGCTGTGAAGCCTCAGAGCTGAGGTTATTCTGATTCCTCTCTGCTTCCTGCAGTCTATAACGCAACTCTCTGAGGAAATCCTATCACAGTGGACATGTCTCAGCCATGAAGAAGGCAGGCAAGATACATTAAGGATCGCTAGCCATTACTCACTAGCCAGAGAAGACTAGCAATATCGCCAATATAACATCAGTTCTGTTTTTACAAATCAATAGAGGACCATTACATTTTCATATATTATTAGAGATTGTATACCAGTATTTTAAAGCTATGGCCTCACAGCATCAAGAGCATCCTTCTGGTTGGTAGGCAAGAGACAAGAGGTCTTAGATCCAAATACTTTTATTTGTCACGTCAGTTCATTTGCAATGGAGATCAAATACTGCTAATCAGGGATCAGATGCTCGTTTGTTGGGGCCAGCTGCTATATATTGATTGCAGACTGACCAACTGACCAATCTATAAATCTGTTTGCAACGAAGTGATCAACATCCAATAGGAGCGAGCCAGACTGGGTCCCTGACCCCTAACCTCTAACCTCTAAACTATGACCCCTGTCCTGGTTTGGTCCTGTGGGAGTCTGGCGTGAAGACGCAAGGCTTAACCGATGGCGGGTTGGGAGGGGACAGCGTCTGGACCAATTGGGCTCCCTAGGGAGGATCCCAAAAAAACATTGGACTGACACGAATGGCCAAACAGCCTGTCAATCTATCTCTCGCACTCCTCTATATATCCTCGTGTACAAGCTCACTACAAATGTGTTCTCATTTGCGGTTCAGTGTGGAAGTGAAAGATGATAGATGTAGACACAGCTGAGGTGACCTGTTCTGCAAAACACATGCATCTTTACCTGCTATCCAGATCGGTTGAAAACAATCAATGGTAGCTATAATAGTTATTGAACCAGGCAAGTCAATAGAAAACCAGCTCTCAATTACAATATTGGTTCCTCAGTGGCGGCAGAATGAGTAAATGAAGTGCCATTGAGAGCCATCCTCCAGTCCATTTCTGTATTATAGCTCCAGCTAGGGATGAAGTAGAGGTGGGTCAACTTCACCTCGCCCCTCTCCTACCGCTAGGGATCAAACCTGCCGCCCCCATCCTTTCCCATCATCCTCACCCATCATCCTCACCCACCTCCTGTGGTCACCCCCCGACTCCCCCAGTTGGGTCAGCTCCGTTCAGCTCTCCCTTCTCCTTCCTCTGAGGATCAAACCTGTCCTCCCCCTCCTCCACTCTCCCCCTCCCCCTAGCCTCCTCCATCGTTTCATCTCTGTCTCGGAGGTGACAGGCGTCTGTCTCCCCTCACCCTTCCCCCTGGTCTAATGAGCCACTAACACAGTGGGTCAGCTCCTTTATGGAGATGAGCTGATGAAGAGGTGAAGGAGCGTGCTAAAAGGGTTGCTCCTGACTCCTTTTCTATCGCTCTACTCATCCCTCCATTGCCTCCCCCATCAGCGTAGACCTGCCTAATGAAGGGGCTAATATGCTAAGCAGGGCGGCCACTGAGGTCGTCTACTCGTCTCATCCCTCCTTTCCTTTTCTGTTACTTCTTCCTTTTTATCCCTGAGCTGTTTGAAGCTCTCTCCCTCCTTCAGCTCTGCTCTGCTTCAATCAGCTATTCCAGGTCCACCTTTGAAATGCAGGCAGATGTTGATGGCCCAGGGTCTAAGAAGAAGACGCAACCATTTTGTCTCTGCTTTTAATGCTTGTTTTATTGTCACATACACCGGATAGGTGCAGTGAAATGTGTTGTTTTACAGGGTAATTTTGCTCAAGGGCACATCAACAGATTTTTCACCTTGTCGGCTCGGGTCACACACACACACGAACACACGAACACGAACACACACACACACGAATACACGAACACACACACATGAACACACACACACACACACCCCTACCTACCTCTCAACCCACACTGCCCATTGTCATATAGTAAGTAAGTATGTATCTCATGGGGCTGGGCTTATGAATTAACCCTGGGTAAATATGGATCTGTGACTGTTTAATATGGAGTTATGTCCTTGATTAATTATTGCCGGTGCGTTCGATACCAGCGGCCCGTTGCAGAGCGGCGGGTCAACCTCGCTGGGTAGCAGCTCATTAAAAAGTAAAACGGCTGTGAAACATGCCTCGTTAGCAGGTTTTGCCGGATTTTATCATTTAGTAAAAGCCCAGGATGGTTTTTACCTTCAATGCCAGAGGAAAGATTTGAAGACTTTCTGTTGCTAGGTCAAATACAGTGATTGAAAAAAAGAGAATGGAAACTCTTCATTGGTCCAATAGTATGCAGAGACACTGACCGTATAATACCAGTTTGCAATGTTTGGTAAAAAAAAAATAAACATATGTAAGCTGCTCCGGTTTAGGGGATTCACAACCCATTTACAGCGGCCCCAACATGCCCCCTGATTAGCTCCTGTTAGCACTGTAGCCTCATTCACAGCCTGTGTTAATCCCTTAGCATTACGCTAATGGCCCAGGAAACACAGCTAATGATTTTCACTACAGATTAGCATCCGCTACTGGTAGATGCTAATCACACACACACTCACACTCACACACACACTGGGGGTATGTAGAGGATTATAAAACTTGCATGCACGTACGCACACATGAGTAGCAGTTTTTGTGTAGCATAATGTATGGAGATGTGTTATGTGCTCACCAGTAATGTTAGCATGAATACATAAATCGTAAAAGCAGCGTATCAATTGTGTCTATTGAACAGTGGAATCCAATCCTAACTGCAGAAAGCAGTTTCCTTATCCATTTTAGTCATCCGTACCGACATGGCTTGGAATGGGATGATTGGCAGATGGAAGAAGGGCTAATCAGAGATGTGTGTGTGTGCTTTTTGTGTGTGTGTGTGTGCATATGTGCTGCGTCATTGTGTGTGTGTGTGTGTACACTTTTATGTGCATGTGTGCGGGTGCAGACAGGCGAGTCTATGACAGCTAGTCTATGATGTGTGTGTTCTAAAGGCGAGGGTGTGTTCTTCGTCCGACAGCCACGGCGTGTGGGTCTTTATTCAAATAGATAGTATGTGTGTTTGTAGGCCTCCCGCGGGGCTGTGGAGAGGAGGCCATGGGAGGGGGCATGTTCTGTGTGTTTGAAGTCAACCCCTCTTTAAAGACCGTGTGTGTGTGTGTGTGTGTGTGTGTGTGTGTGTGCTCCCCTGCATGCAGCGTGTGCTGACTGGTGATAGTCACTTAAGCCAGCTCTGATGTCCCCATGGGATCGCTGATTATACAGCTGCTCCTCCGGATGCGTTGTTCCTCGGACCAGACGATCAGACCCCATCAGATCCAACGACAGATATTATTTTCCCTCAATCTACAGTGCCTTCAAAGTGTTCCTACCCCTTGACTTATTCCACAGGTTGTTGTGTACAGCCTACATTATAAATTGATTAAATTGAGAATACCCCATAATGAGAAAGTGAAAGCATGTTTTTAGAACTTTTAGCAAATTTATTGAAAATGAAATACAGAAATATCTAATTTTACATAAGTATTCACAGCCCTGAGTCAATACATGTTAGAATCACCTTTGGCAGCAATTACAGCTGTGAGTCTTTCTGGTTAAGTCTCTAAGAGCTTTTCACACCTGGATTGTGCAACATTTGCTCATTATTCTTTTCAAAATTCTTCAAGCTCTGTCAAATTAGTTGTTTATCATTGCTAGACAGCTATTTCCAGGTCTTGCCATAGATTTTCAAGACGATTTAAGTCAAAACTGTAACTTGGCCACTCAGGAACATTCACTGTTTTCTTGGTAAGCAACTCCAGTGCATATTTTGCCTTGTGTTTTAGGTTATTGTCTTGCTGAAAGGTGAATTCGTCTTCCAGTGTCTGGTGGAAAGCAGAGTGAACCAGGTTTTCCTATAGGAATTTGCCTGTGCTTAGCACCATTCAGTATCTTTTTTATCCTGAAAAGCTCCCCAGTCGTTAATGATTACAAGCATACCCATAACATGATGCAGCCACCACTATGCTTAAAAATATGGAGCGTGGTACTCAGTAATGTGTTGTATTGGGTTTTCCCCAAACATAACACTTTGTATTCAGGACAAAAAGTGAATTGCTTTGACAAATTTTTTGCAGTATTACTTTAGTGCCTTGTTGCAAACAGGATGCATGTTTTGGAATATTTGTATTCTCTACAGGCTTCCTTCTTTTCACTCTGTCAATTAGGTTAGTATTGTGGAGTAACTACTATTGTTGATCCATCCTCAGTTTTCTCCTATCAAAGCCATTAAACTCTAACTGTTTTAAACTCACCATTGGCCTCAGGATGTAATCCCTGAGCGGTTTCCTTCCTCTCCAGCAACTGAGTCAGGAAGGACGCCTGTATCTTTGTAGTGACTGTGTGTATTGATACAAGTGTAATTAATAAATTCACCATGCTCAAAGGGATATTCAATGTCTGCTCTTTTTATTTTTTACTCATCTACCAATAGGTGCCCTTCTTTGTGAGTCATTGGAAAATGTCTCTGGTCTTTGTGGTTGAATCTGCGTTTGAAATTCACTGCTCGACTGAGGGACTTTACAGATAATTGTATGTTTGGGGTACAGAGATGAAGTAGTCATAAATAAATCATGTTAAACACTAAAATTGCAACTAGTCCATGCAACTTATTATGTGACTTGTTAAGCACATTTTTACTCCTGAACTTATTTAGGCTTGCCATAACAAAGGGGTTGAATACTTATTGACTCAAGACATTTCAACTTTTCATTTTTAATACATTTGTAAAAAATCTGAAAAACATAATTACACTTTGACATTATTGTGTGTGTGTGTGTGTGTGTGTGTGTGTGTGTGTGTGTGTGTGTGTGTGTGTGTGTGTGTGTGTGTGTGTGTGTAGGCCAGTGACAAAAAATCTATATTTAATCAATTTTAAATTCAGGGTGTAACACAACAAAATGTGGAAAAGGTCAAGGTCAACCTTTGTATCTATCTAAAAGGAGTATATGGACCATTCTCACAACCAAAGACATCCTGCTGGTTGGACTGACAGTTTCAGTCCTCTGTCTCTTCAACTGAAGAATATATTGTATAATACAATTTCTTACACATGCATAACAAGCACTGGCAAGACATAGGAAAATTATATACATAATACATCAATTACCCGTATACAAATATACATTCAAGAGCTGAATGATAGGCTTATGGGAGTAAAAGCAGTGCTCCATGGGTGGTGTGTCTCAGTAGGCTCCGAGTATTGTAGCAGGCAACAGTTTGGGCCACAGCAGGTGTTTCCTGGGAGACGCAGTCAGGGATCCGCATCCCCACACGTTTCAGATGAGCCTCTGTAGAGAAATACCACTAATGTTCACCCAAATGGTTGTGAACATTTCAGTTAATTACAAGGCTTTTCTATCCAGGGACGTTTGTCTTTCCTCTGACTATAATGCTGCCATTATACGCTCCACATGATCACCTGCGCCGTTGTGTGTAGTCGTTTGATCAAATACAGAGTGCCGTCTGTTTTTTCTGTTGGAGGATTCAGTTGTGACGATGATCAAGAAGAGAAACCCTGACTGGTTGTCCACCAGGGAGCGTCTGGCCCAGCATGGGACACCTCTTTGAGACCAACTATATAGAAACACACTGGGCTTCATGATCAGAGCAGACCACAGGCCAGGGCAGCGCTTGTGTGTGTTTCAATGTCTCTATGTGTGTTGGCCTGTGTGATCTATGTTTTTAAGTTAGCCCTTCGTTAGCCCTTTTTACTATACCTAATAAATAAAGGTGGGTGGGGTATATCTGTTTGTGTGTTGGCCTGTGTTATTTGTCTGTTCTCCCATGTTTTTGAGTTAGCCGTTTTCTAGTACCCCTCTTTACTGTTCCCAATGGGGAGTTTGGGTTGTCTCTCCATCTATATAATGACCATCCAGATAGATAGATCCAACCCAGTCAAATACAGTGCATTCGGAAAGTATTCAGACCCCATTACTTTTTCCAAATTTTGTTACGTTACAGCCTTATTCTAAAATTGATTAATTAAATACAAATCCTCATCAATCTACACACAATGCCTCATAATGACAAGGCAAAAACTGTTTTTTTGTTTGTTTTTTCAAATGTATTACAAATAAAAAACTGAAATACCTTATTTACGTAAGTATTCAGACCCTTTGCTATGAGACTCGAATTTGAGCTCAGGTGCTTCTTGTTTCCATTGATCATCCTGGATGTTTCTACAACTTGATTGGAGTCCACCTGTGGTCAATTCAATTGATTGGACATGATTTGGAAAGGCAAACACCTGTCTATATAAGGAGCAAACAAATCAAGCCATGAGGTCGAAGGAATTATCCATAGAGCTCCGAGATAGGATTGTGTTGAGGCACAGATCTGGGGAAGGGTACCAAAACATTTCTGCAGCATTGAAGGTTCCCAAGAACACAGTGGCCTCCATCATTCTTAAATGAAAGAAGTTTGGAACCACCAAGACACTTTCTAGAGCTGGCCGCCCGGCCTAACTGAGAAATCGGGGGAGAAGGGCCTTGGTCAGGGAGGTGACCAAGAACCCGATGGTCACTCTGACAGAGCTCCAGAGTTCCTCTTTGGAGATGGGAGAACTTTCCAGAAGTACAACCATCGCTGCAGAGATGGTTGCACTTCTGGAAGGTTCTCCCATCTCCATAGAGGAACTCTGGAGCTCTGTCAGAGTGACCATCGGGTTCTTGGTCACTCCACCAATCAGGCCTTTATGGTAGAGTGGCCAGACGGAAGCCACTCCTCAGTAAAAGGCACATGACAGCCCGCTTGGAGTTTGCCAAAAGGCACCTAAAGGATTCAGACCATGAGAAACAAGATTCTCTGGTCTGCTGAAACCAAGATTGAACTATTTGGCTTGAATGCCAAGCGTCACGTCTGGAGGAAACCTGGGACCATCCATACGGTGAAGCATGGTGGTGGCAGCATCATGCTGTGGGCATGTTTTTCAGTGGCAGGGACTGGGAGACTAGTCAGGAACGAGGGAAAGATGAATGGAGCAAAGTACAGAGAGATCCTTGATGAAAACCTGCTCCAGAGCGCTCAGGACCTCAGACTGGGGCGACGGTTCATTTTCCAACAGGACAATGACCCTAAGCACACAGCCAAGACAACACAGGAGTTGCTTCGAGACAGAACTGAAAATAGCTGTGCAGCGATGCTCCCCATCCAACCTGACAGAGCTTGAGAGGATCTGCAGAGAAGAATGGGAGAAACTCCCCAAATACAGGTGTGCCAAGCTTGTAGCGTCATACCCAAGAAGACTCAAGGCTGTAATCACTGCCAAAGGTGCTTCAACAAAGTACTGAGTAAAGGGTCTGAATACTTATGTAAATGTGATATTTCAATGTTTTATTTGTAATACATTTGCTACAATTTCCCGAAAAACAGTTTTTGCTTTGTCATTATGGGTTATTGTGTGGGTGATTGATGAGGGAGGGGGAGGGGGGGGGGGGAAACAATTTAATCAATTTTAGAATAAGGCTGTAACGTAACAAAATGTGGAAAAAGTCAAGGGGTCTGAATACTTTCCGAATGCACTGTAGCTCAATGAAACAGAGCTCCAAAACAGCCATCATACTGGTAAAGACCCCAGTGCAATCACAGGGCCTGATTTCCCTCCATTTTAGGCTTGTCATGTATGATTCCACTTCCTGATTGAGGCACAGTTTCTACAGGCCTCAATAATAAGTCCTGACACAGAGCAGACATGATTGTTAATGGAAGAAAGACTAGCTAGCTGCCTTCAATGGAATTCATGAATAGCTTTGACAATCAACCCATTTTTTACATTTGCCCTCCAGTCATTTTCAGGAAAATAGGAGGAAGAAAAAAGAGAAAGGGTTGGTCTTAGAAGCCAGATTGGGGTTGTTGTATTCATAAGTGTATGGTAATAACGTGGAGATGGATGTTGGGTCACTAATGCACCTTGAAAATTACTCTATCCACACCGGAAGAGCGTATATGAAGACTTTTTAGTTTAGCCTTTTTATACCAAGATGAAATCCTAATGTAAACCTACCACCTATCTACTATCCATCTAGCTTGCCTGGGTTCAGGCAGTATTTTACATCTTTCAAATACTTTGAGCGTTTGCCCTAGCCTGCTTGGAGTGTTAGATGGGTGGGGTTTGGGACTATTGTATTGGTCCATTAAGCCAGGCAATCTCAATCAGGCACAATTAAAGTATTTAAAATTATTTGAAATACTATTTGAACCCAAGTGGAGCTTGCGTCCTCTGATTTGAGAGAAATTAATATTCCTTGAGGGTAAGGACACTGCAAGAAAGTCACTGCCGGGTCTTTCTTGGGCATTTGGCTGTTTTATAATGATGTCTGAGTAGGTCTTATTTTGTTGGCATTAAACCTCATACATCCTCAATACACCAGACATAATTGCACTAGACTAGAGCTCTCCACTCTTCCACACACACACATACACACACACACACACACACACACTCACACACACACACACGTAGCAGGACAATAGTGCTGATTATTAATGCGTCTGGCTGGTCCGGGAGAGAGAGGCTCAGAAGGGCCCTGTACACCCAGGCTAAATGGGCTCACCCTCTCGTCTCTCTGTCTGTTTATGTTCTGTCTCAAGAGCGCTGTTTACCTTCCCTCGTTCCACAGAGAGAGAGAGAGAGCAGGAAGAGAGGTGGAAAACAGGAGATGTGTGTGTGTGTGTGTGTGTGTGTGTGTGTGTGTGTGTGTGTGTGTGTGTGTGTGTGTGTGTGTATGTATGTGCGCGTGTGTGACGTGCATACATGTTTGTGTATGAGTGTTTATTTTCTGAAGAACAAAGCATTTTAAGACTCCTCTTAAGACCACTCTTTAGTCTTGGTTCTTCTGTTGCAGTGGATCAAATTGTTGTGTGAAATAATGGGAACCCATTTACTTGTCTGCTATTCTGAACACCGCACTGAAATTAGCCTGAGAATGTATTCCTGCATTTTCACGTAACGACTGCTCTTAGTCCATCTAGGTATTTCAAAATATTTTTTAAAACTCCATACTGTATTAAAACAAAAAGATTTCCAATTGATTTCAAAACTATACACCAAAGGCTACTTACTGTCAAAACAAATATTTTTTGTCTTTAAACTATTGCAGCTAATATTTACCTTTTGTTGTTGTCACATCATAATTACCATGCTGAGTAACGCTTGAGGTTTGTACTTAATGTCAGAAAGCCTGATTCTCCCTAGAGGATGATTCTAGGCTTGTTTAATTAGTTGACTGTGTTCTAATTGGCGTCTAGAGTGCAACAAACAGTTCCACTCTCTTTCTGTCTGAGCTAATCTCTCTTTGAGCTCATCTCTCTCTGAGCTCATCTCGCTCTCTCTCTCTCTGTGTCTCTTGCTCTCTCTGTGTCTCTCTCTCTCTCTCTCTCTCTCTCTCTCTCTCTCTCTCTCTCTCTCTCTCTCTCTCTCTCTCTCTCTCTCTCTCTCTCTCTCTCTCTCTCTCTTTCTCTCTGTCTTTGTCTGTCTCTCTCTGTCTCTCTCTCTCTTTGTCTCTCTCTCTGTGTGTCTCTCTCTATGTCTCTCTCTCTGTCTCTCTCTCTGTTACTCTCTCTCTCTGTGTCTCTCTCTCTCTCTCTCTCTCTCTCTCTCTCTCTCTCTCTCTCTCTCTCTCTCTCTCTGTCTCGCTGTCTCTCTGTGTCTCTGTGTCTTTGTGTGTCTGAGCTCATCATTGAGTGAAACATGCATTTAGCTAAACACTTCTCATTCTGTGAGTCAGCAAAGTAAAGTGTGCTCAAGGGACTGGGTAAGTAATATAATTTTTTTCAAAGATGCGTCTGAAGATTGACAGATTTCAGTATGCTGCTCGAGGAGTGAGTCTGCCGTTCAGCAGGTTAACACTGTTTGAATAGCAACTGAATATAGTCAGAGCTACAATCCTATTATACAGTATTGTGTTACATGTACAACTGCATTATGGCTTTGGATATGGATGTCAGACATCAGAGCCCCTGGTCAGGGTGACCAGCAGTGTTAGGGGGGATCGGGAGGAGGACATTACAGGTCTGTGTGTGAGCTAGCTGTGAATAGGGGCTGCCCCATGAGGTCTCCGTGATCACCCAGCCTTAGCCGTGTAAACACACACACAACACACTACTCCACCTTTCCTCCCTGGTCCCAGCACAATCACACACAGGCCATCATCACGACGATCAAAAGGCACCGGGAGCACGGAGGGGGTCTCCCTAATGCGCTTCCCCCCCAGCAGGGAGCTGCCTCGGCTGCATGCGTTGCCTTGTCTACCCGCTCCCCCTGCCTCCCCTGTAGGCCTCCACCAATACATTGCGCTAATTGGATTAGCGGCGATAGTAATGCACTGCTGGGCTTTAGCGCAAACTCGCTAATAATCTGTGTGGGAGAGAGAGTAAATTAGCCCCATTTGTGAAAGGCAGATTAATAGAGATTATGAGTGGATGAATTAAGTACATCTAGCAAAGGACTGTGCCTGAAGTGTGTGTGTTTGTGTGCGACACTCGTAATTATGACAATGATAATCAGGATTATATCAATCATGTTAGCGTCGTAGCCTAATCAAATCGTGTGTACTGTGCATGTTATTAATTCTGAGATGATATATTTGCATGTGTTTGAACGTGTTTATGATTTAATGTGATTTAATGTCATTATCGCACCATGTGTTGGTTTGATTGTCGTTTATGTAAAGCGGATGTTTTATTGAGGTTGACTTCTGTCATCCGTCATGGGATTGTTTGGCTCAGTCTCTCTCTGGCTTTCATTCTCTTTTGGTCTGTCACTCTCTTGCTCACTGTCACTCCTGGCTCTCTCTCTCTCTCTCTCTCTCTCTCTCACTCTCTCTCACACTGCTCTCATACCCATTTCATTATCGTTCTCTCACAGCAGACAGTCCTTTTCAGAGTGGTGTTCCAGAGCCCAGCCTTGTCAATGGCACAGACAGAACAAGGTGTCCCCAACTCTGCTTTCACATCCTCTTCTCTCCCTCCATAATATCCTTCTTTTTATACGCTTTAGTCAACCCTTTCCTCCATTTCCTCCTCCCCTTCTTTCTCCTTGACATTTTCTGGTCGCCTTGGCTGCTTTGTCCTTTTCCTTTCGTTTCGCCTCTAGGTAATATCTCACGTTCTGGCTGGGGGATTTATTTATGATTCATGTATGTGCCTCTTATACTGTATACGTGTGCGCGCACACACACACTCTCTTTCTCAAAGACACACTTGCATAGAGACATTCAGGCACACAAACACATTAGACACATCCTCCGTCAGTCTAGAGTCTACAGTGCCTCAGTCTGGCTATGCGCACACACACACGCGTGCGTCTCAGACACTGGCTCCAGGTCAGTTGGAGGGGGTCCCCCTCACTCCCCGTCCCCATCATTAGTCAGCATGGCCTGGAGTAAATGAGCAGGGATTGAGCGAGGGCAAAGACGAGGAGTAGAATATAAGGGGGAAGGGGTTAATGACAGGTGACCCAGAGCAGCAGACCACAGCAGGCCATCTCAAATGACTCCATTGGATTACTACTACTCCATTTTCACTTATGTCTACGGTATGATGAGGAACTGCCACGCTTTATTTGGGTTTTGAGGTTGTAGAAGAAGTATTTTAGCATATGCTACAGGCTCTTGTTAGCACTGTGGGAGCACAAGTTATTCATCAGTGCAGGCTTAGAGAGTTAGCTGTAGATGGCAGCATGTCTCATACCAGCTGCATTACAAACTTTACTTTTCCTCACTTGATACACTCGAGTACCTTCATAGACAAGTACAGTATTGCTTTTATACAAGGACCAGGAGGACCCATATTTTTCACTTGAATATTTGCTATGGTATTTTGTGTGATAGTACTCTTCATTTGTGAGTTAGCATTACATATGTCTAAGGAGCGCCACAATACCCAAAAGCCCTATGGAAGGGACACATTTATAAACTCCAATTAGTGATTGCCCTTGTGGCCAAATTATGCAGGAATAATCATATATAGGGATCCCTCTCTCTCTCTGTCTCTCACACACACACCTCCCCATCCCCCACAACAACATCATGAGCTCGCTCTCCCTTAATCAACATTTTTCTCCCTTGTGTGTGATGAAATAGCCATCTGTCACAAACCCAGGTGAATCCCATTACAAATGAAGATGAGTCGTTGACTTCAAAAAGCCATGGAAATAATGAATGGAGAGACTTCCTGCCTCCAGGCTACCGGCAGCTCAGACAAACTCAGATCCTATAGAAACACTGAAATTGCATTTTTAATTTATTTTCCGTCTTACTCATCTTTTTCATTGTTCTTCAAAGATTTCATTGCGAACTAGGTCAGCAGAGAGAGAGAGATAATGTCGGCTGTGAGACAATAGTAAATATTTGCTGGTTGGAAACGTGATGTGCTGTGTTTGACATATCCATTCCTGGCAGTGTGGTATCCTTAAAAGGCTCATTCATATAGAATGGTGTCTCCAAGAAACCCTGTCAGGACAAACTTCAAAATAATTTATTTTTTAAGTATGTTGCGTTACCTTGCAAGTGAAAATTACACTTTTTACTTATGTTTAGAATAAATTGATGGATTGTAGCCTAGTTGAAAGGAAGAATTTATGTTATGAAAATAAGTGAACTTGAGTGATAAACAATAGTAGAATATTACGATTTATAAACTGGGTGGTTCGAGCCCTGAATGCTGATTGGCTGAAAGCCGTGGTATAACAGACCATTTACCATGGGTTTGACAAAACATTTATTTTTACTGCTCTAATTACATTGGTAACCAGTTTATAATAGCAATAAGGCACCTCAGGGGTTTGTGGTATATGGCCAATATACCACAGCTAAGGGCTGTGTCCAGGCACTCCGTGTTGCGTTATGCTTAAGAACAGCCCTTAGCCGTGGTATGTTGGTCATATACCATACCCCCTCGGGCCTTATTGCTTAAATATTTGTCTGCCTTTCTAACATCTATTTGTCTTCTTCATTGTGATCCTTTTCTGTTACCTATCATATGTGCTGTGTAGTCCCCAGTAGAGATCCCACATGTGACCACCCAGACACAAAGGAGTGGGGTAATACATGTCCCAATGTTATGGAAATAGCCTCAGCCCTGTTTTCTCCAGTAATAGTCTCCTCCAAACCTCGAATGAACCATTATGTATTCCAGTGAATGCTCAGGTCAAGGAACCTCAGTGGTGGTAGGGGTGAGGGGGGTTTGGGGGACATTAATTCAGCATTATCTCATCACTCCTGCTGTATGGATCAGTAGAACACACACACACACACACACACACTCACTCCCCTCCCCATGGTCTCTCCATTTTATAGTCACCCCATGATGGACCTAACTCTCTTCCACAATCAGCACTAGCCACATGGTAGGAGATCAATGTTGTGATTACCCACAGAATGGTTCTCTCTCTTCCTCCCTCTATCCTGTTCTCTCTCGCTCTCGCCATCCCTCGCTCACCCCTCCGACCTTATCTCACAAGCTTAATCAAATTGCCAGTCGAGGTGGCAGGCGGTGGGGGTGAAAGCAGCGAGAGAGCGAGATGTGGGAGGCAGAGAGTGGGAGAGAGAAAGAAAGGGAGAGCGAGTTAGATGAGACTTCCACACGGACAGCAGGCTCTCTTCTCCAAAGGGAAAGGTGTTATAATGGATGTAGACAGACGTTCCCTGTCAGCACTGTGCTCTCGCTCCGAATCCAGCCAGCCTCTCATCTCTGCATTAACACCCCTCCCTTCCATTCTTCCCTTCCATCCCTCCCTCCATCCTCCCTGCCTTTCTCTGCATGTTGTCTACCTCTTCCCCCTCCGCTGCACCAGCCTCCCTCCCTCCACCACCGCCTCTCTCCTCTAGATCTACATATTCTCCTGTAATTGACATTTTCCATTTGGCAGCTTCTATATCGGCTGCCAGCCGTGAGATGCCCGTTGCCTAGGTAACTGTGCTAGTGAAGACCCTCGGTGCTTGGCGAGAGAGGTCTAGCTGCCCTGCCTCCCTATGAAGTGCACTACTTTTGACCAGAGTCCTATAGGGAATAGGTTGCCATTAGGGACACAGCCCCTTCCCTAACCTGTCAGATCCAGAGGCACGCAGGCGGCAGCCCACTTAGGGAATACTTAAGGTCCAAATAATCATGAAAGGTATTATCAAATAAGGGCATTTAAGCTAATTCATGGAATTAATGAGCTCTCTATGAGCCCAGAGGGCATGCGGGGGAGAGAGTGTGTGTGCAGTGCGTATGTGCGGAATGTACGCATATAATCCATCTAAATGCAGTCAATAGCCTATAGGTTACCTTAGATGTAGTGCAATTAGTTGGAATGTCCTGGCTAGATCATTCTTTGTTAGCTTGAAGGTAGATGTATGATGCATATACATTTAGATACAGCTCAGATGCCTAGATTTTTTATCTTACGCTGGTTCTCTTTTGTCCTTATCTTGGTTCAAGGTTGTCCATAATTGTACTCTCCATACCCCCTCACTCTCTCACTCCCTCTCTCTCGTTCTCTCCATCCCCAGTGTTGTTTGGAGCACAGAAAATCAATAGCATCACAGAGCTAATCTGTGGCTGTAATTACACTAATAACAATGAAAGGCAGCTCAGCAAGCTAGACAGTCATTTCACAGCCAGCCAGCCAGTTATTTCACAGCCAGCCAGCCAGTCATTCCACAGCCAGCCAGCCAGTCATTTCACAGCCAGCCAGCCAGTTATTCCACAGCCTGCCAGCCAGCCAGCCTCAACCATGCTGTGCTTCCCTCCAGTTACAGGCTGTGTACCAATGTCCATACTAACGTAACACTTGGAACACCGCTTAGGGTGATTTACTGATAGATCTGAGTAACTAATCCTGCCGACTACGCCAAATGTATGCCCTATACATTCTCATTCTAAGTGGTACAGTAGTGTAGATTTTGTCAGATAGACACAGACTCTCAGGTCTCCCAAATCCTCCTGACTGAAGGTATTAGCTCCAGATGAAGATGAATGTGCCCAGCAGTGGTAGAAAAACTACCCAATTTTCATACCTGAGAAAAAGTAAAGATACCTTCAAAGAAAATGACTCAAGTAAAAGTGAAAGTCACCCAGTAAAATCCTGCTCGAGTAAAAGTCTAAGTATTTGGTTTTAAATATACTTAATTATCAAAAGTAAATGTAATTGCTAAAATATACATAAGTATCAAAAGTAAAAGTATAAATTATTTCAAATTCCTTGTTACGCAAACCAAACGGCACCATTTTCTTGTTTTTTAAATTTATGGATAGCCAGGGGCACTCTCCAACACTCAGACATAATATACAAACAAAGCATGTGTTTAGTGAGTCCGCTAGATCAGAGGCAGTAGGGATGACCAGGGATGTTCTCTTGATACGTGTGTGAATTTGACAATTTTCATGTCCTGCTAAGCATTCAAAATGTAAGGAGTACTTTTGGGTGTCAGGGAAAATGTATGGAGTAAAAAGTACATAATTTTCTTTAGAAATGTAGTAAAGTAAAAGTTGTCAAAAATAGAAATAATAAAGTACAAATACCCCAAAAAACTACTTAAATAGTACTGTCAAGTAGTTTTACTTAAGTACTTTACACCACTGGTGTCACGATCGTCATTAATAGAGGAGGACCAAGGCGCAGCGTGTTGAGCGAACATACTTTAATTAGTTAAAGTGCAAACACGATACAAAACAACAAAACGACTCGTAACGTCCTAGGTAACAATGACCAACTGGAACAAAAACCCACAAACACCAAGGGAAAACAGACAGTTTAAATATGGCTCCCAATCAGAGACAACCAGCCACAGCTGACACTCGTTGCCTCTGATTGGGAGTCACTCAGGCCAACAAAGAAACAGAAGAACTAGAACCCCCAACATAGAAATACACCACATAGAATGAACACACCCTGGCTCAACATATAGAGTCCCAGAGCCAGGGTGTGACAGTACCCCCCCCTAAAGGCGCGGACTGCGACCGCGCCTCCACTAGAACAAAACAGGGGAGGGCTGGGTGGGCATTCCTCCTCGGCGGCGGTTCTGGCTCCGGCCTTGCCCACCACCCTCCAATAAACCCCCATAGCGCCCCTGGTCCGGTCTGGCCCCGCTGGCTGGAGCTGAACTGGGACGTAGCAGGAGCGGTTAGCTTCAGCTCCGTAGTGGAGCAGTTGACCGGTACCTTACCAGGCACCGGTGACCCAGGCACGGGTTGTGCTGGACTGACGACGCGCACCCCTGGCTTGGTGCGTGGAGCCGGAACGGGCCGGACCGGGCTGACGACTCGCACCCCTGGCTTGGTGCGTGGAGTAGGAACGGGCCGAACCAGGCTGACGACTCGCACCCCTGGCTTGGGTGCGTGGGTAAGAACGGGCCGGACCAGGCTGACGACTCGCACCCCTGGCTTGGTGCGAGTGGCAGGAACAGGCCGGGCCGGGCTGGCGACGCGCAACGTAGACTTGGTGCGAGTGGCAGGAACAGGCCGGGCCGGGCTGACGATGCGCACCCCTGGCTTGGTGCGTGGAGTAGGAACAGGCCGGACCGGGCTGGCGACGCACACCGTAGGCTTGGTGCGTGGAGCAGGGACAGGCCGGACCGGGCTGGCGACGCACACCGTAGGCTTGGTGCGAGGAGCAGGGACAGGCCGGACAGGGCTGGCGACGCACACCGTAGGCTTGGTGCGTGGAGCAGGGACAGGCCGGACCGGGCTGGCGACGCACACCGTAGGCTTGGTGCGAGGAGCAGGGACAGGCCAGACCGGGGCTGGCGACGCACACCGTAGGCTTGGTGCGAGGAGCAGGGACAGGCCGGACCGGGCTGGCGACGCACACCGTAGGCTTGGTGCGTGGACCAGGGACAGGCCGGACTGGGCTGGCGACGCACACCGTAGGCTTGGTGCGTGGAGCAGGGACAGGCCGGACTGGGCTGGCGACGCACACCGTAGGCTTAGTGCGTGGAGCAGGGACAGGCCGGACCGTACTGGGGACACACACCACTGGCTCTATACCGGGATCTGGAACGGGCCGGACCGGACTGGTAACAAACCCCAGTACCTCTCGCCGTGCCTCTAAACCTTCCTTCCCTTCCTTTACCAGTGACCCCCGTAACCTGGTGGCCCTCTGAATACGCCCCTTGTCTGCCTCCGTCAGCCCCGTCGTCCATGCCGTGTGCCCCCCCTAAAAATTTTCTGGGGTTGCCTCTCGCCTGTCCGACGTTGACCCGTTTGGCGCCGCTGCTCCTCTCTCCGGCGCGCCTCCACCGTCTCTTCCCACGGACGCCGATCCATCCCGGCCTGTATCTCCTTCCATGTCCAGGCTGCCTGCTCCTGGACACGCTGCTTGGTCCTTGTATGGTGGGTTTTTCTGTCACGATCGTCGTTAATAGAGGAGGACCAAGGCGCAGCGTGTTGAGCGAACATACTTTAATTAGTTAAAGTGCAAACACGATACAAAACAACAAAACGACTCGTAACGTCCTAGGTAACAAAACCCACAAACACCAAGGGAAAACAGACAGTTTAAATATGGCTCCCAATCAGAGACAACCAGCCACAGTTGACACTCGTTGCCTCTGATTGGGAGTCACTCAGGCCAACAAAGAAACAGAAGAACTAGAACCCCCAACATAGAAATACACCACATAGAATGAACACACCCTGGCTCAACATATAGAGTCCCAGAGCCAGGGTGTGACAACTGGTGCCCAGTGTGGGGCGGACCAGAGACACTCCCTGTGTCATAGACAGTAGTGGTAGTGTTGTGATGACATCACGCTCAGCACGCCACGAAGAGAAATTACCGTAAGTGGGTGGAATCCATCACGTTTCACACTGACACAGTCAAGGCTTCTGTTTCATTTTACCTATTCCTTTCTCTCTTCCCCCCTCTCTCTCTTATCAATCAAAGGGATTCCTATAAGTCCCTCTGATTTTGATATAGTTTCATGATAGTAATACACATTTTACTACATGTGATTATCGATGTGTTTAACTTCTTGGAATATCATCCAATATCACTTATCTCAGCATAGTGTATCGTCAGAGTAATAACGGCTAACGTTACCTTTCAAAATTCAGCAGAAATACATTTGCTATCATAAATGAAGTTTTTATGAGATCAAAATAGTGTAAAGGTAGGGCTTGTACTGCACCTTGGTACCACACTGAAAACTGTGAGCCTTACCACAAGACTAGACCCACTTAACCCCTGATATCCCTCCATCCCAGGGACTCAACTGTCCATCTCCATCCTAACCGGGACAATTTGATATCTGTCACCTCCTTCCGGTTCCACTCTGTTCAATTTGCCGGTGTGAGAGGCGGACGCGGCAAGATGCGGAGATGAGGGGGATTGAAAAAGAGATAGTCAGCGGGACCGGAACACGCCAACATCTCCATGCCGCTCGTCTAAATTGAAACTGGGAGATTGCCATCAGCGCGGAGCAGGGCCACATACATACAACCAGCTGATGCAGATTCCCATCCCCGATTGGGAGATATGTGCGAAGTGAGTTTCTCCAATATCCACACACACACACACACACTCTTGTCATATCCTGTTTAAAAAGCTTCCCATTGACTACCACTGCAAGAGACGCATACCTTCTTGCGAATAGACTGCTGGTATAGTGAAGCGAAGGTTTATTTGTGCAAAGGGATTCAATCTGCAGGATGGAGGATTGCTTGTTTTTCTGACCATGGGGAGTCAAGGAATCAAGCTCCCGACATTTCCTTCAGCAAGGTTATTTTGTGTCTGTCTCCAGCGTTCATTTATACCTCTCTTACCCCACACTCCCATCAGACCTACCTTTCTATAATGAACTTCTAATGTATTTCAATTAAAGTGTCACCTGTCAGTCTCTCTACCCCCAGGTGAAGTTTTAGTTGGTTGAACTAACGTCTGAGATTTAACTACCAACGGATTTGGCTTCAATCAGGCTATTCATATGATACGTTCCAAATGGCACCCTGTTCCCTATATAGTGTACTACTTTTGACCATAGCCACTATGGGCCCTGGTCAAAAGTAGTGCACTACAATGGGAATAGGGTACCATTTGTGATGCAATTATACTGTCTATACCCTAACAATCCCCCAGTCACAACATTGGATACACACACCACCCATAACTCATTCCCTCTCATCCCTCTTTAATTAGCTGTGGATTAAATTAATGGCTATATGTTCCTGTTAATTGATTTACTTGAGTGTCTATAATTACAGGTTCTCAATGGAAAGATCTCCACGGTGTCGCTGCGAGCAGAGTGTCTCGTTTGTGTGTGTGCGTGTGCGTGTGTGTGTGTGTGTGTGTGTGTCTTTTTCTTTGTATGTGTGTGCTCTGATCACCAGCAAAAGAATAATAAACATTGTTTGAGGCACTCCGAGGTTAGCAGCCCACACAACACTCGAAGTGGAGAGAGTAATAGGAGGCCGTGAATAGATGTCGCTTCCGCGTGCGTCGTAATGAAACACAATTATGGCTTTATTAAAGGATATAATTGCTTTGGTGGAGAGTCTCAATTATGTCCTTTGTTGTGCGCCATTCACCCACTCTAATATTCAATGCTCAGGTTTAACCTCGGTTGACCCCTCCCATCTATCAGGTATTGTAGTAGGATCCGTAGGTGGAAGTGTAGTCATTGTTTTGTTTGGAGAGCGGGTAGACTTCACAGGTTCAAGGACAGGGTGGTTTGTTGTTTTACAATGAGAACTCTATAGGGAAGTGTCACTGGCTAGACCACCATGGGGGGGGAGGCGTGAGAGACGAGAAAGAGGGGGAGATATAAAGGGGTTAAAGAGAGGGGGTGATGAAGAGGAGAAAGGAGAGGGGAGGGAGTGAATGCGAGAGGGGATGCAGCTCTGTTGCAAAATGTTTTACACCACTGGTTTCTCACTGCGGAGAGATTGCAGGATTTCCTGTATTAGCCAACTGTGAAAGTGAATTTATACCCCTGCTTGTCTCCCCTCACCTCTCTCCCTCCCTCGCTCGCTCTCTCCTTGCCTACTCCTTCATCTCTTCTCTCTCTGTTTTCTGACAGAACAATGGAGGGTTGTTCTGTCACAGGTCCATCCTCAGAACTCTTAGCAATAGAGACATGTAGTGAACATATTGGATCATTATGCCATTATCCAGCGCTGCTGCCCATATCTAATCCCCCTTCCAGCTTTCATCCCTTGCCCAGATCAGTGCCAAGAAACTGGCCATGGCAAGGGATCTCAGCAGCCAGCTACCCCCTCATGGTCTGGTCCCTGATCTGTTATTGCTATCTAGCCAAGTTGGCAAGACGGCACAAACAGATCTGGGATCAGGCTATAACCCCCTCACCTTGGCAGGCTATCAAGGAGAAACGCCCTGCTCTCTTCTTAGATTTTACACTTTGCCAATTTCCCTCCATCCATCTCTACCTCTCTCCTCTGTCGACGGACGGACAGATTACACTTTGTGCCAATTTCCCCCACCCTTCTCTCCTCTGTCTCTGTCTCCGTTGACGGACAGATTACACTGTGCAAATTTCCTCATCCTACTCTCTGCTTCCATCCTTCCCTCGGCTGACGGACAGATTAGGACGTCTTTAACAGCATGTCGTTATCCATCTGCTAAGTGACCGGTGATTAATTGCCCGTTATTAACTTAACCGAGGGATTGTTCTCCAGATACGCATAGCGTCTATGTCTGATTCGACTTTAATAGGCCTCCACTTCCCACGCATGGATAATGTGTCATTTGCAAAATAACCCCTCATAGACCATTAATGTAGGCTATTCCCGTTTTCCTGGAAAATCCCTGGCTAATGTGGAATTGGGACAACGTGCCAGGGAATAAGGAAAGATTGATCAGACAGCATGGATTTTCCTGATGCTCCTAAATCTCCTTCATATTTCTCGTTTAGTGAAAATGCTGGCTAATTTGGGAAAACGTGCCAGGGATTGGGAAAGGCAGGATTCTCTCAACGCTCTGATAGACGCCTTAGGGGAAAGAGGGAATCTCACAGTTCATTCATGTGTGAAATCCTTTTCTGCCGTTCTCCAGGGATATTCCAGGGAATCATGGAATTTTCAGGTATCGTGAGTTCTGAGGAGGTCATGGTAATCCATGTTGCCGATTATATTCATTTGTAGATCACAACCTGGCTGTCTCTTTCCCTTTCATCATGGGATAAAGGCAAGGCACCGTATGGATATAATGGTGAGAAAATCTGGATGAAATTAGTCCCCTGGTTCAATTGGTCCCCCTGGTTCAATAAAAGTATCTTGGTAGCACTGCTTAATCCCATTGATGGCCTTGGGAGGGACACTCTCAATTTCTCAGTTGTCCCCCTCCCCCAAAACCCCCTCCCTATACAGTACCCCCTCTCCACAGGAGGCTGCTGAGAGAAGGATGGCTCATAATAATGGCTGGAACGGAGTGGTTGGAATGGCATCAAATAATGTTTGCTGTATTTGCTACCATTCCACTCATTCCACTCCAGCCATTACTAAAAGCCTGACCTCCCCAATTAAGGTGCCACCAACCTCCTGTGCCCCTCTCTCTCAAATGAGGTGTCTATACAAGACTGCGTTCATCTTATGTCTGTCTGAGCAGAATACCTCCTGCTCCCCACTTCTACCTCCACCATAACCATCACCCTTACCTCCATGCATCCACCATCCAGCCAACCCACCCCAGACATCCATGCTGCCTCATGCTACTCTACCCCCACATCTCTCTCCTCATCAGCCTTCCATCCAACCCACCCACCCCACCCACCCAGACATCCACACCGCTCAGTCTACCCCACCCCTCTCCTCATCACCCTTACCTCCATCCACCCACCCAGACATCCACACCGCTCCATCCCCCCCATCCTTCTCCCTCGGGGGGCTTCTCTCGAGACTACCAGGGCTCTCTGCTAGCCAGCAGTCTGTTGTTCTGAGCAGCAGTGGAGATTATCTCTGTTACTGTGTGGAGGAGCTGCTGTACAAACAAAGGCAGCCATGCGTCCCTGGCTCTGGTTGACTCCCAAATGGTACCCTATTCCCTATTTAGGGCACTACTTTTGACCAGGGCCCTGGTCAAAAGTAGTGCACTAAATAGGGTATATGGTGCCATTTGGGAGTCAGCCTACATCTCTGCTCTATAGCTCTGCAGTGGAGGCTGTAAACGGCGTGCCACTAAAAAGGGAAACCCTCACCGGCTCCTGCCTTTAAAAATCCCACTGCTGCCACCAATTTAGCGGCGGAAAAACTCATCTGGGGGGTTGCTTGCCATGTTACTGGGAAGAAGAGAACGTATTGTAGTCCTGTAGTGTGTGTGTTTTGTTGTGTGTTATGCGTGCGGACAGCTACAAGATACACACGCTCGCAACTGAGGTTTATGACTGTTTAGATAGCCGTAGCCACAGCAGCCGTTTAATAATGCATTATTGACATTTGCACAGGTGGGAATATGTCAACGTACATCTGCATCTCACATTAATTGCTGATTCTATTGTTGCGCAATTACAGCTAATTAGCAGGCGCTTCAATCAGGGGAAGAGGGAGGGTCGTTAATGGTAAACAAATATGACCTTTACGCATGCAAAGAAAATTGTTTTTATGCCCTCCTTTTGTCCTTGTACTGGGTATGGACTAGCAACTATAGCGAGACATTTGTCTCCTCGTAGTGAGGCATTGCTGCAGAGCTGCTAAAGGGGACATTGTTTCTCATGCTGCTGCTGGCTGCTGCTAATTTTTATTCCTCCTCGGCAGCTCAGATGTGGCAGGCGGCGATTTATTATGCAGCTGGGTTATTATCTGGAGATGGACGCCCATGCCACCGCACTGTCACTCTCTGACCGAGGGAGGGAGGGAGGGGAGGGGGAGGGAGAGGGTGTAGTCAATGGAGGAAGGGTGATAGGATAGGGGATTGGTGAGTTTTGAAGAGAGCGAGGCAGGCAACGTGCAGCTGGAAGAGGCAGGAGCAGAGGCGTGAAATTGGCACTGCCCCTTCCATTTGCCCCCTCTCTCTCTGCTCGCCAAGGAGCTGCCTGACTGACTGACTGACTGACTGGAAGGACTGTAGATGGCTGGCTGGCTGGCTTACCGGCTGGCTGACTGGAGGACTGTCTGACTGGAAGGACTGTAGATGGCTGGCTGGCTTACCGGCTGACTGACTGGAGGACTGTCTGACTGGAAGGACTGTAGATGGCTGGCTGGCTTACCGGCTGGCTGACTGGGCTGCAGCGTTGAGGTTGTTGCTGTGCTGCTGAGGTGATGCATCCCCCTCTCACCCCCCTAGCCTCCCCTCCCTCCCCTTCCCCCACCACTACAGCCTGGCCATAACTCACCCTAATTGCATTTCGTAGGTGGTGCTCAAACACAGAGCGCATGGCAGAGCAGTGTGTGTGATGTGCGAAGAGCCTCTGCTATGTTTAATACAGCAGGATTTGTGGGAGCCGTAATGGAAAGAAGGGCAGGGATCGGGGACAGGGACACATTACTGACCTCTTAGAATGATTCCCAAATTGCACCCTATTCCCTATATAGTGCACTACTTTTGACCCTGCAAATGCACTGGTATTTACGACACACACACACGTTACCCTTTATGTAACCTCTCCCCTTAGCTGTTTGTCTGTTTGCCAAAGACCTTGAAGGGTACCCTCCTTCTTTAGGGTGAGAGGAGTGCCTTATGTCTTGAGTGTATATCGGGAACTTGTAACCACAGCAGCATAATGACATTATTTATTCTTTCTTTCTTTCTTTCTTTCTTTCTTTCTTTCTTTCTTTCTTTCTTTCTTTCTTTCTTTCTTTCTGAAGTTTACATACACTTGTTTACAGACAGATTATTTCACTTATAATTCACTCTATCACAATTCCAGTGGGTCAGAAGTTTACATACACTAAGTTGACTGTGCCTTTAAACAGCTTGGAAAATTCCAGAAAATTATGTCATGGCTTTAGAAGCTTCTGATAGGCTAATTGACATCATTTGAGTCAATTGGAGGTGTACCTGTGGATGTATTTCAAGGCCTACCTTCAAACTCAGCGCCTCTTTGCTTGACATCATGGGAAAATCAAAAGAAATCAGCCAAGACTTCAGAAAAAATATTGTAGACCTCCACAAGTCTGGTTCATCCTTGCGAGCAATTTCCAAATGCCTGAAGGTACCACGTTCATCTGTACAAACATTAGTACGCAAGTATAAACACCATGGGACAACGCAGCCGTCATACCGCTCAGGAAAGAGACGCGTTCTGTCTCCTAGAGATGAACGTACTTTGGTGCGAAAAGTGCAAATCAATCCCAGAACAACAGCAAAGGACCTTGTGAAGATGCTGGAGGAAACAGGGACAAAAGTATCTATATCCACAGTAAAACGAGTCCTATATCAACATAACCTGAAAGGCCGCTCAGCCTATAAGAAGCCACTGCTCCAAAACCGCCATAAAAAAGCCAGACTACAGTTTGCAACTGCACATGGGGACAAATATCGTACTTTTTGGAGAAATGTCCTCTAGTCTGATGAAACAAAAATAGAACTGTTTGGCAATAATGACCATCGTTATGTTTGGAGGAAAAAGTGGGTAGCTTGCAAGCCGAAGAACACCATCCTAACCGTGAAGCACGGGGGTGGCAGCATCATGCTGTGGGGGTGCCTTGCTGCAGGAGGGACTGGTGCACTTCACAAAATAGATTTGTGGGCAGAACTGAAAAAGCGTGTGCGAGCAAGGAGGCCTACAAACCTGACTCAGTTCACCAGCTCTGTCAGGAGGAATGGGTCAAAATTCACCCAACTTATTGTGGGAAGCTTGTGGAAGGCTACCCGAAACTAGGACTAAATGTCAGGAATTGTGAAAAACTGTTTAAATGTATTTGGCTAAGGTGTATGTAAACTTCCGACTTCAACTGTACACCTTAGCCAAATACATTTAAACTCAGTTTTTCTCAATTCCTGACATTTAATCCTAGTAACAATTCCCTGTCTTAGGTCAGTTAGGATCACCACTTTATTTTAAGAATGTGAAATGTCAGAATAATAGTAGAGAGAATGATTTATTTCAGCGTTTATTTATTTCATTACATTCCCAGTGGGTCAGAAGTTTACATACACTCAATTAGTATTTGGTAGCATTGCCTTTAAATTGTTGTGTCAAACGTTTCGTGTAGCCTTCAGTTCTGCCCACAAATGTTATATAGGATTGAGGTCAGGGCTTTGTGATGGCCACTCCAATACCTTGACTTTGTTGTCCTTAAGCCATTTTGCCACAACTTTGGAAGTATGCTTGGGGTCACTGTCCATTTGGAAGACCCATTTGCGACCAAGCTTTAACTTCCTGACTGATGTCTTGAGATGTTGCTTCAATATATCCACATAATTTTCCTTCCTCATGATGCCATCTATTTTGTGAAGTGCACCAGTCCCTCCTGCAGCAAAGCACCCCCACAGCATGATGCTGCCTCCCCCGTGTTTTCTAGGTTGGGTTTGGTGTTCTTCGGTTCGCAAGCTACCCCCTTTTTCCTCCAAACATAACGATGGTCATTATGGCCAAACAGCTCTATTTTTGTTTCATCAGACCAGAGGACATTTCTCCAAAAAGTACGATCTTTGTCCCCATGTGCAGTTGCAAACCGTAGTCTGGCTTTTTTATGGCGGTTTTGGAGCAGTGGCTTCTTCCTTGCTGAGCGGCCTTTCAGGTTATGTCGATATAGGACTCGTTTTACTGTGGATATAGATACCTTTTGTACCTGTTTCCTCCAGCATCTTCACAAGGTCCTTTGCTGTTGTTCTGGGATTGATTTGCACTTTTCGCACTAAAGTGCGTTCATCTCTAGGAGACAGAATGCGTCTCCTTCCTGAGCGGTATGACGGCTGCATGGTCCCATGGTGTTTATACTTGCGTACTATTGTTTGTACAGATGAACGTGGTACCTTCAGGCGTTTGGAAATTGCTCCCAAGGATGAACCAGACTTGTGGAGGTCTACACAGTTTTTTCTGAGGTCTTGGCTGATTTCTTTTGATTTCCATGATGTCAAGCAAAGAGGCATTGAGTTTGAAGGTAGGCCTTGAAATACATCCACAGGTACACCTCCAATTGACTCAAATGATGTCATTTAGCCTATCAGAAGCTTCTAAAGCCATGACATCATTTTCTGGAATTTTCCAAGCTGTTTAAAGGCACAGTCAACTTAGTGTATGTAAACTTCTGACCCACTGGAATTGTGATACAGTGAATTATAAGTGAAATAATCTGTGTGTAAACAATTGTTGGAAAAATTACTTGTGTCATGCACAAAGTAGATGTCCTAACCGACTTGCCAAAACTATAGTTTGTTAACAAGACATTTGTGGAGTGGTTGAAAAACAAGTTTTAATGACTCCAACCTAAGTGTATGTAATCTTCCGACTTCAACTGTATCTATCTATCGATCTATCGATCGATCGATCGAGACCTTGCAACCTCAGTCGAGGAATGACCTCTTTCTATCACTTAATCACACATACTTCCACTTCTGGACAGCCTTCTTAATAAGTGTCAGTGTAAATTAGGAGCGGAGGCATAATAAGCTCATCTGGGCTATGAGGAGATATTCTCCATGCCTTGACGCCTCCCGTGTGTTTTTCCTCATAATTAACGCATCTAATCCATCCCTCCTCCTACCAAGAATACATCACACACACACCAGCCCTCATCTCTCCCAGGGTGCATTGCTGCTCCCACGTTGACTCATGTCCCCAAGATACTTTCTCTCTGAAAAACCCAGTGAACCGGAATGAATCTACATTTATTAAGCATACTATGCATGTAGTAATTATGTGGCATCATGGGGTTAAAATATTCAGCATTTATTTAGCATGTATTACGTTACATCAAGGGAATTTAGTTATATAGAATTTATCAAGTGTAAGTTACACATTTATTACACATGACATATTAAGTACATGTATACGTTTTTAATCAAACCACACACCACACACACAGCTCCTTTTATTAACATAGGGATCGATATCTTCATCAGTGTTTCCCTCAGACCCTCCCTCAGCCAATTGACTTTGCTCTGATGCCTGGAGCGCGAAAGAAAATAACAAACCTATATTTTGTTATATCCTCCTCCTTTCATCAGTCAGTCGCTCTCTTTGGTCGGAGGTGTGGCGGATTCAGACCCCTGTGAAGCCCGTCCTCCTGCACACCTTCAATTTGTCTTTCACTACCCCCCTCTCTCTTCCCTCCTTCTCCATCTCCCCCATCTCCATCCATCTTCCCTTCCCCTTTCTGTCACTCTCGCTCTCCTGCCCTTCTCTCTCCCTCTCTCTCTCTCTCTCTCTCTCTCTCTCTCTCTCTTTCGGCATAAGGTGATGGAGGCGGGGTGTGTGTGTGGGATCTCGGGGGAGCACGCCTCAGGGATTATACAGAGTGATGCCATGAAAGATTCATGACGCTCCGTAGTGTGTGTGTGTGTGTGCGCTGACTGGAAAAAGAGAGCAGGGAGAGAAAAAGGCAAGAGGGGGAGGGGGAGAGAGAAGAAGTGAGAGACAAATTGATGGTGCACAGCAGGACTGGCTCTCCAGGCTGAGATTACAGGCTTCTCCTTTGACCACAGTTAGAGGAGGCCATCTTGGTTGGTCAGGTCTGCGTTTCACTGCACTGGCCACTGACCCCCTCACACACACAAAACACACGTACACATCAAACGCATGCAAGCGTCGCACACACACTACTGACTCACAGAACCTATATGGCCTCTTTCTGTCAGCTATTGTTACTAAAGCATTGTCTATAATGGGCCTTCAAATAGACTGTAGGCAATAGAGCTCCATGCTTCTCTGATGGACCAGTATTGAATACAGAGCAGACGGAGAGAGCAGAGGGCGTCTGCTGTACTAACATGTGCTGTGATAATGATGGAGTTAATCAGGCTGGCACACTCTCTGTGCCCGTGCTCCAGTCTGGTCTATGGCTGCGTGCCCAAATTGCACCCTATTCCCTTTATAGTGCACTACCTTTGACCAGGGTCCATAGGGTTCTGGACTATATAGGGAATAGGTTGCCATTTGGGACGCATCCTATGAGGTCTGTGCCAAGCCGGGGCAGACTGAGACTGAGGGGGGTGAGTGGCTGACTGGGGGATTGGTTGCTAAGAGCTGCCATGGCCAAAGGAAGCATGGTGACAGAGCCAAGCCGACACAACTCTATTCATAAGATTGTGACATCACTCTGGTAGTCATCTGGGAATGGGTATGGGAGAGGAGGACGACTTGTGATGTGCCTTTGCAGCAAACCTAGAATGTTGTCAGTGTCCATTTATGATGTGCTTGTATTCTCGTGTGGTTGTAAGCAGGTTACAGCATGTGTATTTGTGTGCGTCAGTATGTGTCTTCGGGGGTCTATTTCTCTGCTCATTGATGTGTGTGTGTGTGTGTGTGTGTGTGTGTGTGTAATAACTATCTATCTATCTATCTACCTGAGCATCAAGTGTGCCCCAATAACCCCTTCCAGGCCTCCTCCATCTCTCTCTAGACTCTTGAAACACATTGCATTACGGACAGTTTTGATTACATTTCAGATTAGAGCCACAGCCTCTGTGGAAAAGGCAGAGAGAGCACATCTTTCACCAGGGAGTGAATTATGCCGCCGTTACTCCCCTCCAGTGCTGCTGTGTGTGTGGGGCTGTGTTCCCAGTATTCCTGTGACCTCAAAGGAAAGCAGCATTAATCAAAATGACGCGGCGGTGGGCAGAGAGGCAAAGAGAGAACGAGGGGAAAGGGATGATATCGCTCACCACAAACCCCTCTCTCCAACGCCCAACCAACACCCTATCCCCACCCCTCTCCAACGGCCAACCAACACCCTACCCCCTCCAACGCTCAACCAACACCCTATCCCCCTCTCTCCAAAGCCCAACCAACACCCTACCCCCCAACGCCCAACCAACACCCTACCCCCCTCTCTCCAACGCCCAACCAACACCCTACCCCCTCTCTCCAACGCCCAACCAACACCCTAACCCCCCTCTCTCCAGCGCCCAACCAACACCCTATCCCCCCTCTCTCCAACGCCCAACCAACACCCTACCCCCCTCTTTCCAACGCCAAGGCCAACCAACACCCTACCCCCCTCTCTCCAACGCCCAATGCCCAACCAACACCCTACCCCCCAACGCCCAACCAACACCCTACCCCCCTCTCCAACGCCCAACCAACACCCTACCCCCCTCTCTCCAATGCCCAACCAACACCCTACCACCCTCTCTCCAACGCCCAACCTACACCCTATCCCTCCCTCTCTCCAACGCTCAACCAACACCCTACCCCCCTCTCTCCAACGCCCAACCTACACCCTATCCCTCCCTCTCTCCAACGCTCAACCAACACCCTACCCCCCTCTCTCCAACGCCCAACCAACACCCTACCCCCTCTCTCCAACGCCCAACCTACACCCTACCCCCCTCTCTCCAACGCCCAACCAACACCCTACCCCCTCTCTCCAACGCCCAACCTACACCCTACCCCCCTCTCTCCAACGCCCAACCAACACCCTACCCCCTCTCTCCAACACCCAACCAACACCCTATCCCCCCTCTCTCCAATGCCCAACCTACACCCTATCCCTCCCTCTCTCCAACGCTCAACCAACACCCCTACCCCCCTCTCTCCAACACCCAACCAACACCCTACCCCCTCTCTCCAACACCCAACCAACACCCTATCCCCCTCTCTCCAATGCCCAACCTACACCCTATCCCTCCCTCTCTCCAACGCCCAACCAACACCCTACCCCCCTCTCTCCAACGCCCAACCTACACCCTACCCCCTCTCTCCAACGCCCAACCAACACCCTACCCCCTCTCTCCAACGCCCAACCAACACCCTACCCCCTCTCTCCAACGCCCAACCAACACCCTATCCCCCTCTCCCCAACGCCCAACCAACACCCTACCCCCCTCTCTCCAACGCCCAACCAACACCCCTACCCCCCAATGCCCAACCAACACCCTACCCCCCTCTCTCCAATGCCCAACCTACACCCTATCCCTCCCTCTCTCCAACGCTCAACCAACACCCTACCCCCCTCTCTCCAACGCCCAACCAACACCCTACCCTCCCTCTCTCCAACGCCCAACCAACACCCTACCCCCCCTCTCTCCAACGTCCAACCAACACCCTACCCCCTCTCTCCAACGACCCAACCAACACCCTACCCCCCTCTCTCCAACGCCCAACCTACACCCTACCCCCTCTCTCCAACGCCCAACCAACACCCTATCCCCCCCTCTCTCCAACGTCCAACCAACACCCTACCCCCCCTCTCTCCAACGCCCAACCAACACCCTACCCCCCCCAATGCCCAACCAACACCCTACCCCCCTCTCCAATGCCCAACCAACACCCTACCCCCCTCTCTCCAACGCCCAACCAACACCCTACCCCCCTCTCTCAACGCCCAACCAACACCCTACCCCCCCCTCTCTCCAACGCCCAACCAACACCCTACCCCCCTCTCTCCAACGCCCAACCAACACCCTACCCCCTCTCCAACGCCCAACCAACACCCTACCCCCCTCTCTCCAACGCCCAACCAACACCCTACCCTCCCTCTCTCCAACGCCCAACCAACACCCTATCCCCCCTCTCTCCAACGTCCAACCAACACCCTACCCTCTCTCTCCAACGCCAACCAACACCCCCAATGCCCAACCAACATCCTACCCCCTCTCTCCAACGCCCAACCTACACCCTACCCCCTCTCTCCAACGCCCAACCAACACCCTACCCCCCCTCTCCATCTTCTCTGCATCCCTCTCTTCTCTCTCTGTTCCCCGGAGGCCCTGGTGTTCCTGGTGCTGCAAACAGTGAATTAACCCATCTCAGACCTCTGTTAATGGACTCCTAAATATCAGCCCTAGCCTTTGGATATGCCACCTACATTTACATGTGGGAGGGAATGACTTGGCTGCCTTTCGGCGGATAAAAGCAGTGTTATTGATTTGCTTGTTCCTCACATTGTTGTTTTGTTTGTGTGTGGGTGCATGTTTATGGAGATGTGGTTTGTCTTCGTGTGTGTGTGTGTGTGTGCGTAATATGATTTCCATCCATAGCCATAACATTGTGACTCTGCCAGCTAATGTGAAACCACAGCACGTCCCAACAACATTGTGTATGTGCCCTCAGGTCAAAGGTCAAACCACCCAGACCCGCTGTGCCCACTAAAAATGAATCTATCCTCCCTCCACCGCCATCGCTCCTATTCCAAAACACCCACACTCTCCCTCCCCCCAGTAATCACGCCATCCAAGCAGCCAGTGAAAATTAAAGTCAACAGCAGTGTGTGTGTGTGTGTGTACAATACACACGACAGTTCTGTGGCTCTGTGTCAGTCAATACAGGCTGATCGATGACAATGGGGCCCTGCTAGGGGAAGGTGTGTGTGTGTGTCGGAGCCCTGGCTGGGTTAATCTGTGGACAGTCCTCTGCAATGATGATGCTATTGATCTGGTGGAAGATCATATGAAGGTCAGGACATGTTGTCTCAGTTTGTGGCGGCCCAGGTAGTAATACACAGTAATACACATTGGCTTTCATTGGACAAGTGCCACCTTTTCTAATAGAAAGCTCCGGAGCGTTTGGGGGGAGTGTAATGATGACAAAGACATAGATCTTCGGAAGGAATTCGCATGAGCGTGCAGACACACACACACACACACACACACACTTATTTTCCCCCTCTGTTATAAATCTGTTAGCGGTTGAATCAGTTGTGTATTCCTATAATCATAGATTTCTAAACCAATCCCATTTGAAATACATCTAATAGGCTACATTTGGCTAATTTCAATGGTAGTTAGAGGAACATGGCGTTCTATAAGAGTAGATATTGTTGAGTTTATCCTTAGTTGATTGACAGCTCTCCTCTCCCGTCCGCAGGTCATTGTCAGCGTTCCAGCGGCTTGCCTCTCTGCAGGTTGATGAAACAGAAACAACGCTTGTTAGCACTTAATTATTCATTTGAATCAATAAAGGCAATCAATTAAGCTTGAGTGTGCAATAAATCTGATTAGCCAGTCGGTTCCCAAAACACCATCAAATCCACGCAGGTCTTATTCCCTTTAATGAGTTTGTGGAGATGGGCGGGGGGCAAATACCCATACAAATGTTAACATATGCACACAAACACACACACAGTGCTTGACTATGACTGAAATAGGTTCCCGTACTCATTTTGGGTGCCAGTACTGTTTGTGTTTAGGTGCAGGAGCTCCACAATACTTTTGAGCTAATATTCTATAATAGGAACAGGAGCTCTAGCAGTATAAAATGAGGTGCCGTTACTCGGCTCCGGTGAGCTCCTGCCCAAGTCAAGCACTGCACACACACACACAACGGTATACACACACACACACACACACGCAAAACAATATGCAAATGGCTATTCATTGGGGATGAAAGATAAGCTGGGCTTAATGTATGCTAATATTAAGGGGCACCGCAAACAACAAAATAAGCAAGGTCATCAGTAAACCTGAAGTGTAATTAATAGATGGAATTAGCAACAAAAACAATGGAGCACTTAAACTGCTTGTTGATAAAAATGACACGTTTGAAATGAGAATAGAAAGTGCTTATTAAATGTGTTGACGAGAGTGGTCACAAAATAAAGCTTAAAGAGGTTTTGAATGATGTTGTGCGTTTGATGAACCTTCCTTTCCTCTCTTTCTCCATTCTTTCCATTACTCCAGTCTATGCTGTTTGTATCATGCCTCATTATTTCTCTCTCTTCCTCCCTCTCCTCCTCCCTCCCTCTCCTCCTCCTCTCTCCCTCTCCTTCCTCTCCCTGGCCAGTACTCTCGGGGGAAATTACCACCGCTCAGAAACGCTGTCCTACTGCACCGCACTGCTCCACTCTCTCCTCGGCCCATATAACAAACCACTACAACACACACACACACACACACACACACACACACCCCTCCCTCAATCGATACAGTCCCCCAAGCCTGCTGCTGTAACCGGCTATTCTATAGAAGCTCTGCTTGTTGTTGTCCCCTGTACAGAAATTGAATCAGAGTCACTCTGTGGCCAAGGTCCACTACGCACTGCACCGGTGAACAGGCTCTGCCTCTCTCTCTCTCTCTTTCTCTTTTTTTTTTTTCTTTCTCTTATCCACCTGATGGGTATGGCAAGATGCTTTCTAAAACCCCTCTTCTCACATTACAATGGTATGGCACTCAGAAGGTGACAGTATTGGTTATATGACAGCCCTACCACTACTACAGTATTTTTAAAAACGATTTTCACTGTTTATGGATTGCTAAATGAATCTCATTCCTGTAGCGGCATGAAATTATGCTATGATTTGTTTTATTGGTGCGTGGAACATTGATTGTCACGTGTCTATTCAGTAGGGTGAAAACAGCAGAGTTGGGGACACTCAGGCTCTACTTTGGTTGTTGTCTTTTGGTACTCCCATGTCAGAATTATCACTAACATTTAGCATACGTCAAGTCATGCCTTTGGAAATGTCACTTTGAACAGAGCGGCAGCCACCGTCTGCATTTTGAGTACTCCTAGGCATAATCTCCAGACTGAGACTGGAGGATTCAGGATTCATAATATGCATTCATGATCAATACCCAAAAAACTGGTCTATCGTTCTGCACCAGACAAGGAACCAGTGATGGGTTTCCTGTCTACTGTATATAGTGCATTACTTACAATACCAAGTAGTGCACTATATAGGGAATAGGATGCCATTTTGGGTCAAAAGTAGTGCACTATATAGGGAATAGGGTGCCATTTTGAGTCAAAAGTAGTGCACTATATAGGGAATAGGGTGCCATTTGGGTCAAAGGTAGTGCACTACATAGGGAATTTGGTGCCATTTTCAGACGTAATGACGAGAGGAAGTCTAAACAAAGATCCACTTTTTGGCTCGTTGTTCAGTGAATTGTTTGGCTTCTCACCCGGTCATATTGATTTTGTTAATTCCTAAACTCACAAGATAAGGCAATAAACTGAAAATTGGGAGAGGGGAGAGGGGCTTTAGTGTTGTGAGAACTGCTAAATTGTAGACTTTTTGGAAAAGCTGGATTGTCATTTAGATGTACTATTCTTCTAACCTGGTTTCAGATCTGTTTCTGCGGTCTTGACAACATGTATGTTTAGCACGCCAATGACCATAGGAGTTGGCAAGACAGCACAAACAGATCTGGGACCAGGCTAGTATTCTTCATCATCATAACACATGGAATATCTCGTCAGTTTCTTGAAGAAATTCCAAACCTATTGAGATTCGCTTTGTACAATTGGTTCCTGATTATGTGTCTGCCTCAGTTTTTACTGTCTATAAATGTTTCAGAAGGGAGTGATACTTCCCCTCATGGGAAGCATGTTTAAAGTATAAAATGTTAAACATTTTAAACTGTAGCCAAAGCACATGCATCAAATATACAGTAGTGTGTGTGTGTATATATAGCATGTGCGTGTGTGTGTGAGAGTGTGTCTCTGCTGGCAAGATCCCACGGCAGGCATGAAATTAAAACCTTCTGTGGAACGCACTCATGACTGAGCTGGAATTAAAACAAAAGACATGAGCACAGGGCGTTAAGGGAAGAAAACAAAGAAAGGGAAAGAAATACAGAGGAAAGGAGGAGAGGAGTATCCAAGGAGAGCAGAAGAGAGGAGGAAGTGAGTGATTGCCAGCGCCGCAGTCCGTCCGCCTCGCCTCACGTCTGGATTTCCTTTTATCAGAATATCAACCAGACCTTTCTCATTGCCGCCCCTCCATCAGACGGCTAGCTTAAATGTGAAAGCAATTAGGGAAATTGGCCCAAGTCAAATAAACATCCGAGACACCTAAAAAGAGTAGCAGCTCTGAAGACTTATGTTGTGTCCCGAATGGCACCCTATTCCCTATGTAGTGCACTACTTTTGACTGGCTCTGGTGAAAAGTAGTGCACTATGTAGGGAAAAGAGTGTGCAAAGCTGTCATCAAGGTAAAGGGAAAGATTAAATAATCTCAAATATAACATATTACTACATGATTCCATATGTGTTATTTCATAGTTTTGATGTCTTCACTATTATTCTACAATGTAGAAAATAGTTTTAAAAAAGAAAGAAAAACCCTGGAATTAGTAGGTGTGTGTCCAAACTTTTGACTGGTAGTGTACTTTTGGAGCTCACTGTATGTGTAGCAGTATTACAAGTTATCACATGCAAACTCCAAGGAATGCAGCCTTCTCTGCTCACCTCCCTTAACCCCCAAGTTTAAACAGCTGTTTTTCCCATTCAACTATAGCTGTCTTTCGCAATAGCTTTGGGCAGCTTGCCTTGAATAGGAAGAAACTTTGCCTGGGCTCTGGCTTTCTCATGAACAGTCTCTGCTGTGATCTATGGGGCTGTGCAGTCTAGTCTTGGCTGTTCTCACTGGTCAGTTCTCCCCTTTGTGGAACACAACTTTGACGTATTCCCACTGTGTGCATACTGCACGATGCATGGTCATTTCCATAAGAAAAGAGGCATTGAGAATGAGTTGGGGACACAATCCTTTCTTGAGTCTGAGAAGCAGAACAAGCGGAATAGTCATCCTTCATCAATCAATTGTCAATTAGTCTGGAATGGAAATATGCTCCTTCTTGGTGGACTTCGTGTGACTTCAAGATTTTGAGGAAGGTTATGTGATAGAATCAAGGGCCCCTGTAAAAGTATGTATTCTAGCATTAACTTCTAAATTGCAAATTAATCACATACTATTTGATACATTATTTAAACTATTTAGCCTTTTATTCACAGAACTGAATTGGTTATTTTGCATTGCCATTAATATAAACTTATTTGTGATTTACATAGCCTACAGAAATAACCTATATGGTAGTCATTACCCACACATTTACCACACATATGCAACTGAAGAGTGCCCAAGGTAGGCTGGTAATAAAACATGAGAAAATGGATCAAACTAGCCAGCACTATTTTATCATCCTCTATATCTGCCTGTCCATTTATTCTAGTGAGCAAATCAGGCTGCCATTGTCAATGGTACAACGGGGCGGGATCATGCTGTGTTGTTAGTGGGAGATCACTTGGATTGGCTGCTTGGGTATGGGGGCCACTTCCTACATTATTTCTCAGCGGAGAGAGCGAGCGGTATTAGTTTGAACAAAATGGCTGCAAGAACGCTGTCAACGAGAGCTCACTGAATGTATTATGACTGTCCACTCCTACATTTGGATTTTTCGAGAATGTATTTTCTTGGATTCGTTTTTCAATTTGCATTCGTGGTAGCAAGGTCGTCGGTCAGATGTTGTTGCTAACCTGCTAGCTCATCAGCTAGCGGCCTAAACACAAATTATTTCATTTTGCACTTTAACACAAGTTGGCTAGCTAGCTAGTAATTATCTTCGACAATTTACTGAAAACATTTGCAAATTTCTAATTGCAACAGTCGATGACTAATGCCAACTAGCTAACGTTAACAACTCAGCTACTTTTTGAGTCGAATTGTTTCTCATGCTTTTTCGTTTTTTGCTGCTTTTTTTCCGATATTTTTTTTATGTCGTGATACTTCGACGTTTAGCATTGTTTTTTGATGTTGCGAAAATTGTAATTTTAGTGCATCGTTGCCCTAAAATACAAAGTTCTTGCGGTCTGTTTTTCAAATATCGATCTCGGTATTTTGTGTTATGAAGCTGCTTAAACAGTTATTCGGTCAGTAAGCCGCTGCCGCACGAGAGCTGAACTTGGCTAATGCTAGCTAGCCGGATAACTGGGAAGACTGAATTCCTGATTTGTTATTTACGGGTACTTTTCGGAATAGGCGCAGGAGAATGCTTTTTCTGCATCATTCTCTGCCGTGCACCAACTCTGTATTGAAAGCTGCCAAAGCTCAACGTGTGATTACGCAAGGTAAGGAATACTTTATTGATATCCAACCATAGCTTGTTTGCCAAGCGGCGTCACACCAGCTCTAACATACATTGTGTTCTATTTATTATGTGGCTCGAGCAAAGTCCAGTATTTTGCTACTGTTCCAGTTTTCATAGTTACATTGCTTTTATTTACTAACTTATATTAGCTGATTTATAGCAATACATTCTGGGAAAGGGTAACGTCAGCTATATTAGCTGGCAAGTTAAATTCCTACCACCATGACATTACACTGAGCCTATGCAGTGTTTATTTTTGCTTTACAGTCAACGAGCCAATGTCAATGATAGTGGATAGGCTGATGGCTATCTAAGATGAGACTTGATACCAACAAGCTGAAGCTTTAAACATAACTACAAGGGCAGCATGCATTGCTGATAAGCATAGTTTCACTGTTATAAAGAGTTTATAGCGAGACCTTAATTGAACTCATTTGTAGCTGTTATTGACAGGGCTGCCTTTTCTAAAATACAAACCATGATTTATCCATGGGTTTGGATGAAAATGCATGAGAGTTCTGTGTTCAGAATCTCAAACCAGGACCACCAGAGGCAGGTTATATCATAATCTAATTAATGGTCGGCTTAGCTCGGGTTGAAATGGCACTGGAATGGACTGGCTCTCCTGATTCTAGTGAATGCACGTGTGTTGTAGGGACAGAGCTGCTTTTCTTGAAGTGGCAAACCTTTCCATGTCAAATAAGTCAGTTGATTGTGTCATATTCAGCTTGAAATGTAGTCTAAAGGCAGACCCCACACACCGTAATATTTGAGACCTTTCGTTGTTATTCCTCTATGTTGATTCCATTCCATCAAATTGCTACAATAATGTGGACTGCAGTGTTTGTTTATTTGTTAAACATCACTACCCCCTTTTCATACAGTAGAGGAAGGTATGAGTTGGGATTGAACTGTCACCTTCCTATCCCTATGCATACTCCCATCCCAAGGTGCTGGAGTACATCCTATAGCCCCCACCCCCCATCTTATCTCAATCGTCACACACCAGTGGGGCGATAATGAAATGCATAGTGAGCGGGGAGAGAGACCGGGGTAGTGGGGGACATGGCGGGTTTATAGAATACTTAAAGTGCTTACCAGGAGGAGTGTGACCATTTAATGTAAAGCTCAAGGCTCTGGCTGCCAGTTGGTTAATGCGCTGCAGTTCTTAATCAGTTCGTGAAGGTGCCTCCCGTCTCCCTCCACCCTGCGACGCCCCCAGCCCAGCTGACAGTCCCCGAACCCTCCACCCCAGCACTTCCTCAAAATAGTCAGAATTAATCTAGGATAACTCAACGAATCTGTCATTAATTTATGTTTTTGCCAAGGAGATCTTAGTAACGCAATTCGACATCTAAGATGTTTGGTGCAGTATTTCTCAAGCAAATTCTTTTAAACATGAAAACGAGTCGGCTATTGTTCAATGACAACAAACACTTAATTGAATAATCCCTACTGTTGACCAATGACCAGCGAAGGGGCGTAGACTTCGGCTCTGCGAACAGCCGGTAAAACCCTTGCCGAAGACCAAAATGGAAAAAAAGTCACAAAATCGTCATAATATATGCGCAAACTGTTCCGAACTGTTTTGGATGGGAAGCATGCGGACCCCTTTACCCCTTCCAGACAACAGCAGGTGATTGGGGACTGAGGAAGGAAGGAGGCAGTCTTGGGACTGACTGGGCATGTTGTCTTGACATAATGAGGATGTTTACTGCTGATGTTGGCTACTTGTTCCGTTCCTGTAACCTACAGGTGTTATTTCGCCATAAGTTAGAAATGTTTTTGTTTCAGGAGTAAAAGCATTCTTTATTAACATATTTGATATTTGACTTGACAAAGTGTTATAAAACAATGTAGAGCTGTGCTTAGGGAATGAAATATGCATGGAACTGGAGAGGGAGCTGTTTTCATTACTGGACTGATTACTACACGTTTGTTTTTGTTTTGATTTAGAGTCTTGTAACAGAGCCGAGGGTTGGCTGCCTAGCAACACTACACCAAAACCCTTCCTTATCTCCTGTTCAGATGGATCATTTGTTTGAAATTAGAGTGAAGGCTGCCTGAGGCGAATGTAAGAACACAAACCGCTTTTAATTCTCTCCTTCGATGTCCTCAACAGCCTTGCAGACAAAACATCATGAGCAGAGTAGGCAAACCCACGGGGTGCCATTGCCTCAGTCTATCCATCCACATCCCACACTGATCTCGCCCAGGCTGCCGGTGCACCGCTGTAGTACTAAGCCTGGCGATTTTATGAGCCTTAAAAAAAAGAAAAACAGGCCTGATGGATAACATGCTCTCTCTGTGTACCAGGAGGTCGTCATGGCTGAGGCTGGTCAGCGGCTGGCGATAGAGGGGCGTCAACAGTGAAATCAACTTAATTCAATGAGGGTTTCTGCCGAACCATTTATCCTATAGCGGTAGGGTGTTCTTTATAAGTCCCAGGGTAAAGCTTGGGCCAAACAGCTGTTGTCTGACTGACTGGTGTAATGTAATCACACTGGGAATGAATTGAAGATCTTTCAATAGGGTGGACTGTGCCTGCTAGGTTAGTTCCTTTCCTGCCAACACTTGTCAGTTACTACTCAGGCAGTCTTCCCTGAAAGTAAACAGAATCAATATGTCATTACTTCAAGGGGAGTCGGCCTCTCGTGTGTGTGTGTGTGAGGCCAGGAGAGGTTGAAAGTGGGAAATGGAAACATCCCACCCCCTTCCAAGGGCCCCAGTGCCATAACCGTTGCTTACGTGGGGTGGGTGGGGTCGACTGGCCAGGACCCCTAATATAGGAGGCTGTAACTAACGATGGTGCAGCCTGCCTGCCATGTCTAGTCCATGTGAGAGGGGAGGGGTGGACCTGGCAGGGGCGCAGGGGTGGGTCGGGAGGGGGAGCCCAGCCCAGGCAGGCACTGTGTCTTGGCAGCGATCCAGGGGAATGTCCTGTCGATGTCGAGGCAGGGGCCAGTGGGGGCCTCCCTCTCCCTTTCCCCTTATGTTGGCTAATTGGAGAGACGTGAGGAGGCATCATCACATGTAGAGGACAGAGAGAAGCTGGACTAACCGCACTGTTTCTGTCAGACTATTAGACAGTAGGCAGTGCTTGTAATGTCATTACAACTTACTTACTTTAAAAAATCTATTTGGATAGCCAATGTTTGTTTGCCGTTATTATGTCGATAACTAAGTTATATTAGGCTACATGCTGTGGGATAAGTCAAGTGTGTGCTAAGGCTTTTCCAGGTAAGGTTGAGGCTTTGTTTATTTTGAGCATACCTGGCAAATCCCCACCTGCATCTTCATTGATGCTTGTCTGAATCAGCCCAGTGACATGAATGGCATTCATACTTGGCATAGTTTGATTGCGTAGTGTTGACAGTGCTTTAGCGCACATTGCAATTGAGAACTTGTTTGTTCGCTTCACTTTTGAATGGCAAAATATTTCAACATTGGCTTGCATTTCAGGTTGGAGTCCATGTTTCCATTTAGCCTACATGCACGTTAGCTGTTTTACTATACTTCATAGATTTTCCATGAGTTGAACACTAAATTACAATCAGCTTTTGCAATAGGCTACTTATGGGGTAACTTCAGTACCTTGATAAGATGGCCTACTTGTCCTATTAGACATTAGCTCAATTTCCCATCCATCTTGTCAGCCATGAAGGATTCAGTAAGTTATCACTCCCCCCTACATCAGCAGGGACCCAGCCAGTCTCTCTCCTCACAGCATCTTTCAAACACATCAGATCTGAGCATGCTTTGTTCCCCCCAGCTAAACAAAGTGCTTATTATTCCTCTTTCTCAGACTTTGTTGTGCTTTTTTTCTTTTGACAGATTCTGTCTCTCTGCTGTGGTTGGCAACAGTGAAAGGCAGGCAGTCAATGTCAGAGCAACCTTGAGGGAATGCAGTCAACTGGCTCCATTCAGGAGACCAACCCTATACTGTTTGTTTTTTTTCTTCTGTCGTCATTTCATTGAGTCCTCGTGGCTTGGACAGTTTTATTAGACAATAGTAGTAGTGAAACTGGAAGAAGGCATTCCAATGCCTAAATAGTAGATACTAGAGTCTTTGCAGCTTTAGCGCGACTCACATTCATCTTAGTCCTGAAACTTTTTTTTTTTTTTTTTGAAGGGGTAGATCAGCTTTAATATTGCAGATAGATTGTAACTTCCATCAATGTAATTGTCTGCATCACTTCCAATCCCCCATATGTTTTTTTACGTATGCATGCAATGTTTTTATTGCATGCATACATATAAATACATATCCTTTTAAAAATATATATTTCCCTTTATTACTTTCCAACCCCACCACCCCTTCCCTAATTGGAGTAAACTAGTGAACAACAAGGCTTAAGCCTCTACTTCCAGCTTATACATACTATATACATTTTATGGACACAGTCAATTTTATAATAATTCTATTTTGTTTGTTTTTACTCCTGAACTTCCTCTACCCTCAACCTCTCCGATCATTTTCATGATGTCCATCCGGTTTGCTACTAGATGCCATATCTTTCTAACTGTGCTCTTTCACAAAAGCTCTCAACCTATAACCTATATACTTATTATGGACACAGTATGCTTTACGTTAGTTATCTTGTTGTTATTAGTCCCATCCTTCAACTCCATTCAACACCACCCATCTATCTCTTAACACCATCCATATTGGATTTCTATTTGCCATATATTTTTCAACTGTCCTGTGATGTTTTACAAAAGTTCTGAACCCTTCTATTCTCATTGTTTCTACAGATTGAAAATAAACATTTTTGCTAAAAGTGTTATTATATTATTGATCGATTGACTATGGTTTTTCAGATCACCCAGTAGTGCTATCTGCAGGATTAGCTCCAGGTAAATATTGCAATCCTTTAGCCATTTCTGGACCTGTGTCCAAAAACAAGCTACAAATGGACAGTACCAAAAGACATGATCTAATGATTCTGTCTCTTCGCAGCAAAATCTGCAGAGCTGGGAAGATTCTATCCACCATATAAATAACATTCTGTTGGTAGCAAGAATTTTGTATAATAATTTAAATTGAACAATTGTAAGTTTTGAATCCGGCATCGTTTTGCGTATCAGTTCATACATTTATATTTACATTTTAGTCATTTAGCAGACGCTCTTATCCAGAGCGACTTACAGTTAGTGAATACATATATATATATTTTTTATACTGGCCCCCCGTGGGAATCAAACCCACAACCCTGGCGTTGCAAACGCCATACTCTACCAACTGAGCTACATCCCTGCCGGCCATTCCCTCCCCTACCCTGGACCAATTGTGCGCCGCCCATGAGTCTCCCGGTCGCGGCCGGCTGCGACAGAGCCTGGATTCGAACCAGGATCTCTAGTGGCACAGTTAGCACTGCGATGCAGTGCCTTAGACCACTGCGCCACTCAGGAGTTCATAAACACTATGCCATGGAATCGGTACGTCAAAAATCTCTTCCCAACTATTTTGCAATCTATATGGGACGGCTGTCAATCCTTTGGTCCTTAAATGAAACTGGTATACTTTTTTATTTATCACAATTTTCTTTAACCAATTATGTTCTTTAATGCAGGGCCGACAGACAAGTTCCTTACTTTTTCCCCCTTGCACTTTCCTCTTCCATTTTTTGCGGTAAAGCTGCAATTATTTGGTTGTAATTTTGGGTAGAGCAGACATTTCCATATGTTTTTGTCCTGAGAAACTTCTTGATCTGGATAGTTAACTTGAAGAAGTATTAAAAACAACCTCATAGCATTAACAAAAGCTGAGTTTGTAAAAGTTGCTCCAGCAAGTTGTGAACCAGCTAATGTTCCACTCTGTCTTGAGTTGAAGTAGAGTGACTGTCTCACAAATAGACCCACTGTCTCACAAAAAGACCCACTTTTCTCTCACCTCTCCAGTGGCCTATGTGGCTTGTCAACCCAGCTAAAGTACAAGTTATCAGAGTACCGTGCTCAACTAAGAGCTTTTCTCAATTACCGTTATGGTCATGTAACTCTCCTTAGCCTTAGAAAAAAGTACTAGGGTACTTTCCCTTATTGAGTGAGTCACAGCCCACAATCCACATTTCTCTGGCAGCTTAGGCTGCGTTTAGACAGGCAGCCTAATTCTGATCTTTTTTTCTCTCCTTTTGACCAATCAGATCAGCTCTGAAAAAGAGCTGATGTGAAAAGACCAATTAGTGGGAAAGAATATCAGAATTGGGCCGCCTGTCTGAGCGCAGCCATTGACAGCCTTGTCCATTGGCCAAGTATAGAAACTGACAGACTCCCCATGCCGCCTCTATACACTGCAATATGCTCAATAGTCTAGTCTATATGCCTTTGGCACAACATAAGCTTTTTATCATATTAAGTTGTGATTTCTTTACCTAATGAACCTGGCAGAACATAAGTTCCCTATTGACTTGGCGAGGAAGCAGCTAGCGAAGACATTGAGGTCTAATAAATTCTGAAAGAGAACTTCAAAGGAGTTTTATTCTTAGCTTTCGTGGGGCTCTCAACGCCGCCAGCCAGCAACCAAGAGTATGAAAATCACCACCCTCTTTTCCATTCATTGAGTCAGCCCAGCAGCATAGTTGAGATGGCTGTTGTTGTTCCCACTCATAATGGCTGCATATTGCACTGGTGACTGGAATGGGCATAATGCTCCAAAACTGAAGAGGTTGACAGCTGGGGAATTTACAGGCTTGTTTTCCCATCCGTTGGCATTAATGCTGCAATGAGCAATTGAAACAATAACAAAGCCAACTCCCCACCCCTGTTTCGGTAAAAAGCTGAGGGATGGGGCTGGATAAATGTAACCACCCTCAAATTCATAGACAGTGCTATGGATGCAAGTACTGACCAGCCATGATTTCAAAATTATAGTTTTAACCATGTTTTGAGGCTAAATATTGTTTACATTTACTTTGTTTACAAACATTGGAGTAAAACAAGCTTATATTTTGGGTTCTGATGTGGTACGACAGTTAAACTAAGCTCATGAGGCATTTATACGTTTTATATTTTTAAAGAATCAATGGGTACATTTATAAGTCCAAAAATGTATGTAGCAACTGCTGATTGCCCCTTTTAAGATAGACTAGACTAAGGCTAGTGCCATAGCTGGCCAAAAGCAGTGCACTATATAGGAAATAGGTACTCTGGCCAAAAGCAGTGCACTATATAGGAAATAGGTACTCTGGCCAAAAGCAGTGCACTATATAGGGAATAGGGTGCCATTTCGGACACAGCCTAAGACTACACTAGTCTCCTCAGTCTTTAATGGTGGCTGTAGGATTACTACTCTCCAGGCAGGTTGTGGGTAGCCATCCTGGATAATGGCTGTGTAAAAGGGCTCAGGAGAGCTGTGGCTTTCCTAATGCCTGGCTGCAGGAAAGCAAAAGGAAGAGGGATGAGGACTGTGGTGGCTTCACCCCCCCCCCCCCCTCTCTTCCCTTCCTCCTCCTTTCCTCCATGGCTTTGCTCCGTTCTTCGTTCGTGCAGTGGCTGTGTTAGCCAGAAGGGCTCCGGAACACCTGTTTGCCTTGGGGCCATCATGGCAACCTTGGCCCTGTGTCAGGGACGTCTAGCTCTGCTCTGCACACTGCCCTGCAGTCTGAGCCTGACTCTCTCTCTCTTTCTCGCTCTTCCCCCTGCTCTTCCCCCTCTTCTCCTCTGGCTTCCTTCCTTTCTCACCCAAGGTGGATGGGTAGAATTAAGCTTCCTCCATCTTGCTGCGTTTTGTTTTTTCCTCCCCAGTGAGCTTTCTCTCTCTTTTCTCTCTCCCTTCACAGATGCTCTCCTCTCGTCTTCTTGGCCTGTCTCCCTCTCCCGACGGCTGTCGTTCTTAATTGGTGTTGCTCTGCCCGTCTTTTCATCCTCTGGTTTTCCCTCTACTCCTCCCCGGTGTGATCAGCAGCTCCAGCATCTCTCTGTGAACACGTCTCAGACTCCCTGTGCTGCTGTCGTCACACACACACACACACACACACACCAGTTAGTCCCTCTTAACAAGCGCTGCTATTTTTGTGTAGCAGGTTCCTCATAGACCGTATGTCTTTCCTCTCTTATGCTTTCTGTCTGCGTTGATTCTGGTCATGCAGAGTTTATATACAGCTCAGAGATGGAAGGAAACCTTTGCAATGCGACGTCTTTGAATGCTCAACTCAGCAACACTTTTTATCCATAAACAATTGTTAGTGTGCTATAAAGCGGCTAAACAAATCAATCTTCATATACAAAGCGAGTGTAATCCAAAAACGTGGAAAGGTGAATTACATGTATCTAGGCTATAGGTCTTCCACAGTATATAACACCGGCATATGATACTGTAGAGGCCTACTAGACCGGCGTGCCAGGAAGGTTCAGAGAGCGCTGCTTCACCAGAACATATGTCAGCTAGTCTCTCTCTGTGTGGAGTGCCTCTGCCAGGCAGGTGTAACTTGATCCCCAGCCAACCGACGTGTCAGCCTGACTCTGGGGGTGTCAGCAGCCCAGTGGAGACAGACAGGGACAGAAGGGCAAAGTCCCACTGCCCTTGTCATTTCCCCTAAGCTGGTGCCCTCTCTCTGTCTGTATCGCCATCTCTCTCTCTTTATCTCGCTTGCTTCCTGTCTCTTTCTCTCTCGTTCGGTCGTTAGACAACTATGCTATTTGACAACCTATACTGTACATTTCTCTTTCTCTCGCTTTTCAGTCTCATCTTTTGCTTTTCTCTTTCTTCCTCAGTGCTCTCACCTGGCTCCCTTGAGTGTAATTAGAAGTGAGAAGCACCATCCTCACCTCCACCCGTTACGACTGTCCTGTCTCTGGAGGGAACTCCTGTGAGGAGGGAACTCCTGGAGCAGACAGAGCGGTTGCTTCAGTGTCATAGCTGGATGCAGTACTGTCTCGGTCTTAGTCGGCACAATTTTGCTGCTTTTTGGGGTCTTTTCAGATTAGGCACAGCTGCTAGTTAAGTCTTCAAATTGTACTGTGCTTTCTAGGATTAGATTGAATGGCAACTATTTTGGGTTTAGTGTTAGACAGTTACAACACTAAGACACTGTTAGGGACAGAGCACTGGCACTGTGCTGTCATGTTAAATCTCTGGCTCAGACCAGACTGGTATAACATTGACTTGAATGGGGATGCCCGTTCTAGTTAATCTATTTCTATGAAGGCTGTAGGGCACATTCAGCACAATAACAAGAAATTATTTTGAGGTGGTCTGTGCAGCGGTGCAGAAATGGATATCTGTAACATTATATCTTGGGAAAAGCCTACACAGGCTAAATGTTTTATTTAACCTTTAGTTTGACAGGGAGTCATGCTGAGACCAAGGTCTCTTTTACAGATGAGCCCTGTAATTACCAAAAATATAGGTTACACATCAATAAATACACATTAGTGAACTTTAGGTTTAGATTTCAATGCTTCTCCTATGGATGAGTGGGGCGCAGTAGCACAGCAGTGAACAATGGCTTGTTGTGATCTTGGAGACAGGAACACAGTCAGGTGGTTGTGCTGTACAGCGTGGTGTGTTAGTTCAACCTCTACTAGCCTGCTACCAAAATAGACTGACCGTCATTCTTAATCCTAGTTTACTTAACCGTGTATTTTCTAGGAAATGAGGTAAATAAATAAATGTGCGTGGTGTAGTATTATTGTCATAACCCCTCCCCCTCTTCTGATCTCCTCTGTCATAAACTGGCTCACCAGATGGGCTATGTATGGGAGATCCCATGTTATTAACAGCTAGGACGGTGGTAGGCTAGTAGTCACTAAGCAGTAGATGGACTGAGTCGGAGGCTCTATTTCGGAAAATTCCAGCACACAAAGGGTTCCGCCGGATATTTTTACATCCCGATCCAATTCCCCTTCTTCCCCCTCCTTCCACCCCTTTCTATTCTGAGGGTAATTCCAACATTCAGAACAGTGCCAGCTAGCCTGAACCCCCCCCCCCTTTTGGACCGGTGCCAAGGAATATCCGAGCAGGGGGGATGGTGGTGGGGAGAGATGCCAGTTAGACTGACGGGGTGTTGTGATTGGTCGAGGGGGTAGTAGGGGGCAGATGAAGGAGGAATGGTAGCCTATGGGGTTGTTGGATTGTTAGCGCCGTGCAGGAGCGCTGGTCTGGTTAATAGGCAGATCTGAGAGAGGAGGCACTATTGAGCACCTACTTATTACCAGGCAGAGAACCAACCAGCCTTTCTGCCCAATTAGATACTAGTGCACCACACACACAGTTCCCTCGATGATGAATAGGAGTCTGATAGTGTGTTTTACTGTCCTCCCTCAGTCATTACAGCTAGACAAGTCCTCTGTCAGTATTCCCTACTGTTAGGCAGTATACTAGCTGTACTGTAGATTGACAGCTGTTAATGGCCATGCCTGCAAATTTCTTTCTGTCTCTTGTCTCTCTTGCTCTCTCTCCCCTCGCGCTCTCTCTCTCTCCCGCTCTCTCTCTCTCCCCCTCGCGCTCGCTCTCTCCCCCTCGCGCTCTCTCTCTCCCCCTCGCGCTCTCTCTCTCCCCCTCGCGCTCTCTCTCTCTCCCCCTCGCGCTCGCTCTCTCTCCCCCTCGCGCTCTCTCTCTCCCCCTCGCGCTCTCTCTCTCCCCCTCGTCTCGCTCTCTCTCTCTCCTCGCGCTCTCGCTCTCTCCCCCTCGCGCTCTCTCTCTCCCCTCGCGCTCTCTCCTCGCTCCCTCTCGCGCTCTTCCTCGCGCTCTCTCCCCCTCGGCGCTCTCTCTCCCCTCGCGCTCTCTCCCCTCGCGCTCTCTCCCCTCGCGCTCTCTCTCCCCCTCGCGCTCTCTCTCCCCCCTCGCGCTCTCTCTCTCCCCTCGCGCTCTCTCTCCCCCCTCGCGCGCTCTCTCTCCCCCCTCGCGCTCTCTCTCCCTCTGGCGCTCTCTCTCCCCTCGCGCGCTCTCTCCCCCTCGCGGCTCTCTCTCCCCCTCGCGCTCTCTCTCCCCTCGCGCGCTCTCTCTCCCTCGCGCGCTCTCTCTCCCCCTCTGCGCGCTCTCTCTCTCCCCTCGCGCGTCTCTCTCTCCCCCCTCGCGCGCCCTCTCTCTCCCCTCGCGGCGCTCTCTCTCCCCCTCGCGCGCTCTCTCTCCCCCTCGCGCGCTCTCTCTCCCCCCTCGCGCTCTCTCTCCCCTCGCGCTCTCTCTCCCCCTCGCGCGCTCTCTCTCCCCCCTCGCGCTCTCTCTCCCCCTCGCGCGCTCTCTCTCCCCCTGGCGCTCTCTCTCCCCTCGCGCGCTCTCTCTCTCCTCGCGGCTCTCTCTCCCCTCGCGCTCTCTCTCCCCCTCGCGCGCTCTCTCTCCCCTCGCGCGCTCTCTCTCCCCCTCTCGCGCGCTCTCTCTCCCCTCTCGCGCGCTCTCTCTCCCCCTCGCGCGCTCTCTCTCTCCCCTCGCGCGCTCTCTCTCTCCCCTCGCGCGCTCTCTCTCTCCCCCTCGCGCTCTCTCTCCCCCTCGCGCGCTCTCTCTCTCTCGCGCGCTCTCTCTCCCCGCGCGCTCTCTCTCCCCTCGCGCTCTCTCTCCCCTCGCGCGCTCTCTCTCGCGCGCTCCTCTCTCCCCCTCGCGCGCTCTCTCTCCCCCTCGCGCGCTCTCTCTCCCCCTCGCGCGCTCTCTCGCTCTCCAGACACCTTTTCTGACTGGCTAAGTCTGGCGAAACTCACTGGCCGCTATGCACAATCAGCGCCTGTGTGTGTGTGTGTCATTCACTCAGGCACTGAGAAAAATGTGTGTTTGTGCCCTTCCTATTGCTGAGGACAGAGCACAATGGCCGATTGTGCATGGCAGGCCTGAGTGTGTGTGTGTGTGTGTGGAGGCAGTTGAAGAGGATGGTGAGATCACAGAGTCCCAGGATAGCAGGCTGGATATGCGGTGAGAGGAACACCCAGTCAGTTGGAAGCTGTCAAGTAGTATTGACCACTGAGTTTTCCCATTGGCCAGATAATAACCAGAATGTCTACTATGAGTGGCACTTACCTAGCTGGCAACACTGACCAGATTGGAATGGATAACCGGCACTAGCAGGCTTTAGACACACACGACACACACACGCACACGCACACACACACACACACACAGGCTCCCCCAGTCCTCTACTCATGCCTTTAATAGTTTCTAGGAACCGTCACCAAACTTCAGCCAAAACAAATAAAGGCTGAAATATACCTCTGGCTCTCCAGCTATCTGATCTCTCCTTTGGCTGCTTGGCTGGCGACTGGAGACAGACTTTGGGAAATGCTTAGAGTTTGTTCTTTCTCTTTCTTTCACTCTCATTCTTTCCTTTTTTCTATCTCTTTTCCCCTCTGTCAGTTTCCGGGTGTCTCTCTTTTGCTCCCCCCCCTGCCCCCAATCTCTCTCTGGCCATGAAGGAAATTGCATTTAAGAAGCAACTCAGTGTGTTACTTCTGAAATGCTGTATGTGCTTGGCGTCTAAAAGTATTCTCTGGAAAAAGTTTGCTAGCTCTGACATTGACCTCTAAGCGGATGAAAGGGAAATTGTAGATCTAGGTTACTGAACTTAAAGCCTGCTGCTCCTCTCTGCCCTGTTCTGAAAACCTTCCCTTTCTATTTGCAGCTGAGAGAAGCTAACAACACGAGAAAGAGAACCATTTGATGGAAGAAAATAAAAATAAAAAGCAAGAAAAGACCAAGAAGGAAGCTGCTCAGAAACAGGTGAGTGGTGTTAAATCTCTCTCTCTCTCTGTCTCTCTCTCTCTGTCTCTCTCTCGCTGTGTCTCTCTCTCTCTCTCTGTGTCTTTCTCTCGCTGTCTCACTCTCTCTCTCGCTCTCTCGCTGTCTCTCGCTGTCTCTCTCTCTCGCTGTCTCACTCTCTCTCGCTCTCTCGCTGTCTCTCTCTCTCTCTCTCTCTCTCACGGTCTCTGTCTCTCTCTCTCTGTCTCTCTCTCTCGCGGTCTCTTTCTCTCTCTCTCTCGCTGTCTCTCTCTCTCGCTGTCTCTCTCTCTCGCTGTCTCTCACTGTCTCTCTCTCTCTCTCTCATGGTCTCTCTCTCTCTCTCACGCTCTCTCTCTCTCTCTCACGCTCTCTCTCTCTCACGGTCTCTCTCTCTCGCTCTCTCTCTCACGGTCTCTCTCTCTCTCTCGCTGTCTCTCTCTCTCGCTGGCTGTTTCTGTCTCCTCAAACCGAGTACCTCCTTCCGAAAAACTTCTACATCAGACTACACCGCCCCCCTTTTCCCTCCCTCCTCTCCTCCATTCACTTCTGTTCCCCAGGTAGGTGTGTTCAGTTCAGTATAGGCGCTATATGACTGTGAGTGTGGGAGTTCCTCCCTAGCTTATCCTCATGGATTAGCCTAGAGCCTGTAACCCTGCAGGCAGCTCACTGCCAGGTGTATGGACCCTATTTAAAGACAGATTAGAGCTGGACTCCATGGCTCAAGGGAGGCTAGCACACTAGCCACACACACTGCTCTGTTGGAAACACTAGCCTGGCTCTGGTAAATTGTCCATTGTATGCACATGTACCAAGGAGATGTTGTTCTCGCACATAGACACACGCCATTCATGCACATTCATACAATTGTACACACAGGCATTTAAAAACACAATGAAATGCACATGTATTAAAAACACATACACCCTAGAGCCCGACAGATAAATCGGTTGACCGATATTATCGGTCGATATTAGCCTTTTCACATAAATATTTGTTTCTGTCTTTATTCCACAGATAAAGCCCAGATATTATATACATACATTTTCAATGGTTGCCTGAAGAGGGCGCTCTAAGAGCTTCTCATTGAACATCATTCAGCCCGTCATGATAGAGTGGGCATGGTGGCTTTCCACAACCAGTGATGGCATATTAGAATGAATAAATAAACAAAAGTTAGCTTCACCAAGAAAGGAGCCCTGTCCTCCTCATATGCTCACTTAGCTAGCTATCCAGCAATGAAGTTAGGCTCTATCTAGCCAGCGAAGGTAGTTAGCCTAGCTAGCTAGCAATCTGTGCTACTTATCTGCGAAACATTGGACTGGCCCCAAAGTGAACACTGACTCATCCGTGAGCGTGTGACTAAAACCAGTGCGGCAAGCATTTTCCTGCATGAACGTTTTCAGTAATCAGCGCATTCCATTTGCAGTTGAAATACATAGCCAATACATTTATTTTATTTTTATTGAATAACAGTATAATTCACATGATGGATTCAGTAAGAAAACATTTTCGTAATGAACAGCTAGCGCGTGCTTGTCATATGCTCTTATTGCGAGGTTGCCATAGTGTATCGTTACATGGCCTTTGACTGTTGTAAAGCGCTGTGGTGAATCTACTCAATACATGCTGACGGTGAAATCTAGTGGCGATATTACGAACTCATTCTTGTTTATTAGTGCGCTTCAGCGCAAACACTTCTGCATTCTTATCGACTGCCATAGATGGACACATCTTTAAGTTGTACCTAAGAAGGTCAACTGAACAAGTGTTTTGTATTTACTTTCGTATTAATAGAGGATATAGTGGCATTTTGGTGGTTAGCATGTTCTTAAATAATGTTAATTTAATAGTTAGTTACGGAATCATCATTTAGAGTATCTGTTAACCTTTTTTGCACAATTTGTGCTCCAAAGGAGTATGTTTTTCAAAATGTCTATTTTTCATTCCACAGCCTGTAGTTATCACGTTCCACTCTACTTCCACTAGCCAGCAGCTGTGCCAAGGCACTTTATAGCAGGCGTTTACCCAGGTGGGCTTGTTTGGGTCTTGAAGACTGAGGCGTTTTACCCTGCATGTCTAGTCAGGCACACAGTCTACTGCCAGTTGTATGGCTCAATGTCCCACATCCCTACATTTTCAGCTAATTTCAATCGGATTTTCATTTAAGATATTTGGCCAGTCTTTGTATGAATATGTGATTGTGGGCTGCATCCAATTTGGCAGCCTGCAATGTAATGAAGTTCTACTGGGAATATCATTTCTCATGTTTACTTTGATTATGAGTTTGTTCAACAGTTTCCTGTCCTGTTGTGGAAAAGTACATAAATTCCTTCCTCTAATGCGGTAATTTTTTAGTTAATGACCAACTTTTATGACATACCGTTTTGGTAGCGCCACGTTAATCATTGAACAAAAACAACTACGTTTACAGCTGTTGACTTCTCTCTCTGTCTGTGTCTCTGTCTGTGTGTCTTCTAGGCTGCTGAGGAGAGAAACCAAAGGTGAGTGGAATGACTAACTTCCGCTCCTAGCCGCATAGCTTTTTAAAAAGACATGCAAATGATTGACACACACACGGCCCTTATCACCTCTGATTTAAGGGAGTTCATATGAGCCGTAAAGGCGTAGACATGCAGATAAGGGCTGTATAGGAGCAGGTCCCTGTAGCCTACAGCTAACACATCGAGTCAGTCCAGCGTCGTCTAACTAACACACACTGACTCCTCCTCTGAGCTCAGCAGTGCTGGCCAATGAAGCGTGAGGAGGGCACCCAGATGGGAGCTCCTAACAGTGGGGAGAGAGGGGTTGGGGGATGGAGGGGGTTTGGGAGGGTAAGGAGTTCAGTCAGTTCCGTGGGCGACAGTCTTTTAAGGTGCATCTTGCCTTCTACGGTTCCTTGTTCCACTGTCTCCCAGCAGCATGTGTGCCTCGCATCGGTAGTATGTGAAGTATGCATGCTGTTTCTGCATGTGTTCCCATTTGTGCACGTCAAACGTTTCTTATTGTATTTAGCCAACGGATTAGTCTAGTGTGTGTGAAGAATGTGTCATTGCGTGTGAACAAGCCTAGGTGTCATTGTTAGTGCGTGTAGGTGTGTTAAATCCCCTGCAGGTATTAGGCAGATGGGGCCAGGGCTTTGGTCCACTCTAAAGCCCATTAGAGCATCTGTTCAGGTTGCACTGGTCAGCACCTCTTCCTCTAAAAGCTGTGTGTGTGTGTACTGTGTGTGTTTGTGTTACCAGGGATTGGCCCCAACACACCCCAGGCGGTCTAACAGCTAGCTAACAGCCCTAGCCAATAGCCATTGGTGTTTGGCCCGACGTCCGTTGGCGTTGTGTAGAGGTCAATGGCACTTTCTTGACCTCTGACCTCATTAAGGTCTGCCTCATTATCTCTGGGGGGGAGACTCGGTGCTCCGTCTGTTGGTGTTGGTGAGTCATCCAGTGAGAAGGAACCATTTTAAGCGGAGGGGTGACGGAGGGCGTCTAACAGACTGAGAAGGTTAGTTAGAAGTCGGATGACACTGAGGAGAAGTGTAAAAACAGAGAAATAGGGAAAAATGGAGCGAGGGAAAGGAAGTGAGTAGGAAAGAAAGTGGGATGTGTATATTCAAGCATCAGCCTACAGAGTATAGGGCCAAAAAGGAACTTGTGGAGCTGAAACAACTAAATTGACACAGTATAGCCTACCTTTAAAGTAAGCAAGAGAGAGAAAATGTTCTCCACTCAATTTGCTACAGAGCCCTCTAAGTAGCATATGACTTACTTCAGTTAGCATCCATGTCACTAAATAAGGTGTGTGTGTGTGGGCAAATCAGTATGCAGCTGTGATGTCTCTCCAACCATATCAATGATCTCTCATCACTCTCTCAAACACACACGCACTCGTTTGTACACCCACAACCCCCCAGCCTCATCCCTTCTCCAATCACCTCTCCAGCTTCCTCCTCCTCCCTTCCTCTCACGTTTCAATTTGTTTGCGGTAATCGATCTTGCCTGGCTCGTTCATATGTATGAACATTCGATAAGGCACCGGCGCTGCGGAATTAACTCCTGTGCCCCCCATTAGCAATGGAGGTCCAGTGAGACGGGGGACCAGCCACCATCCTCCCCCACCCAGGCAGTCCCTGTTGGGGTAGAGAGAGAGAGCCTCAGCCCTCTATTAGCATGGAGGGTAGGGGGATGCTGATTATTCCCCACAATCAAACCCCTTCGTGCTGCACACACACATAATGCACCACACACACACACACCATGCACCACACACACCCTCTACACCTAGCTCCCCCATCTCTATTGGGACCGGGAGACTCAATCCAGCTCTCCCTGTGATTGGAGGAAATGCTTAGTGTGGAATTGCAAACAGCCCAGGCAATGATATGCTTTCAAAGCCACTGCAACACTACCTTTCACTGTATGCACACGCAAACCCACACACACATCATTAAATAAGTTATGAGAACACACGGAACTGGCTCGGGCGTGACGCAAATGCAATTCATGGAAACAGGTGGCGGCTTCCGAGTTTTTGTGAGCGAAAGCCGTCAGTAATACCCGGGTACGGCTGACGCGTTCTTTACCCAGCCCTGGTGTAATCAGAAAAACAGCGACTACCTTTTTAAAGGGTTGAAGAACAAAATGTAATGCATGTCAATCTTCCATCTACGTTTCACTTTAAGGCGTGGGCATGCTTCAGTTTGGCTGGCTGCTAGCTGAAGTCAGCTAGGTGAACCGAACGAGTGTGCTTGCAAACTCCCTTAAAAGACCTTTGCTTGAAAAATGAGAAAAAATAGGTAATAGTACGTTTGTCCATTTTGAGACGCCGTAGCCAGTATATACTTCCTTAAAATAGTCCTAATTCATCTAAGAGCTCTTAGTTGCGCAATTTTACATCTAAGTAAGATGTTTGGTGCAGTATTTCTCTATGAAAAAATGTGCATGAAAAGGAGGAGTCTCTCGTTGAATGACAACACTATTGAAGAATCCCTAGTTGACCAATCACTGACGAAGGGGCGTAGTCTTCGGCTTGCCCGAACAGACCAAAAAAACATAACAACATTCAAAATGAACAAAAACGTCAGTGTCGTCATATTATATGCACAAACTCTTCCGAACTGTTTTCGGCCGTGAAGCATGCGAACACCGTTACCCATGCTGTTCTCTCCCCTTCCTAGGGAGACACCTCTGCCCTGCTACCATGGCGACCCACCACCAATTGCCACGGTGACTGACATATTTACACGGTGTCACCACTGCGACATTGTAATATGCATATTGGATTAATTTGCAATTTCACATTAAATTAATTGTGTCAACACTTTTTAGTCGGATTTCATGAATCGCAATCTAATTGGGGGATAATTGACTTTCCCTGTGGGGGGAGGGGCGCCGGCGCTTTTCTGTGTGTAACTGCAACATTAATAAATACTCTGTAAATTAATAGCGAGTGAATGGATTCTGGTTTACGTCCCGTGGATTTATGGATGCGAAATATAATTGTTTTCTCTCTTCTCTTTGCTTGCATGTCAAGTGGATGGGGTTTATTAGGGGTAGAGAGAGGGAGGGGACAAAGAGAGAGATGAGGGGGGAGAGCGAGAGGATCCAAAACAATGGCCCTCTCTATTTTCTCCATGTATTCATGTTGGATTATCACTCACACGCCGCAGACAGAAGAGGCAATTCAATACATCCTCAGTTATACCACAGCTGAGAGGGCTCATGTCACATTTAGAGGCAGATTAATATATAAGCGTATGTGCTGATATGAATGGCATTTAATGAAGAGGCTCCTTTGTATGGAGGGGAGGGGAGCAAGACTGCCTGGTATGTCTGGAAGAGGCGGCCCTCCTGTCTTTTGCTTCAGGTCACATTCAGCCTCTTCATGTCCAAACCACCACCACCACCACCACCATTTTATGTGGGAAGACTGACAAATCATATCTATGTGGGAAGCATTGGCTCAGTGGTATACACCTGACTCCTAAGGCACGTGGATATAAGTGGTCCTTGAGCACAGATCTAGGATCAGCTTACCTTCTCCTCACCATAACGTGTAGAAAACACACAACTGACCGTAGATCAGTCTTTGGGCAACCTCCTCCTACTTTAGATAAACTGTATGGATAAAGGAAAACTGACTGAATCGTATCTAAGTGTGGGACTTTGGCTTAGTGTTATCTACCCATAGTTAACTGCAGCAAATTCTAACAAGCCATCTCTATGAATTGTTTCTATGGACTCCTAAAGCATATAGAGTGGAGAGAATGGCTTGACACTGCTGAGATGAGCCCTCTGCTCATTAGTGGTGTGCGTGTCAGGGCTCAGGGTGGGGGTCACAGGAGGCACACAGAGCAGAGGTGCATTAGGCAGGGAGACAGTGCTCATCTCCATGGTGATGGCCTAGTACCCAGGGAAGGGTGAGGGGTGGAAAGCTGTGCCTTTAAGTCTCTCTGTCTGTGTCTCTCTCTGTGTGTGTGTGTGTGGGGGGGTCTCTGACCCGCTACAGGGTTTACTACTGACAGATGGAACCTCAGACACCCCCACCCCCATGGCACGCACTCACACAAGAGACTGTCTGGGTGTATCCTAACAAGCAACCAGCAACACTCAAAGCTACTGCTCCTTCAGTACCTCTAAAGTCTATAGTCCCTCTTAACCTTTAGTACCCATCAGTCCTCTAAACTACAGTGTATCCACTTCAACAAGACCACTAAACACAAAGACACCTCATCGGTCAGATGGTTTAGTTAAATCTCAGCTACATCACTTCTTTCTAATGCATTTCTTGGATATGAAAAAGATGGCTTTTCGTGAAGTCACATTTGATTTTCAATGAGAATCATGTATGTAACCCAATACAGGAGGCAGATGAGCATTTTCTATAATCCACTTACAGTGGGGGAAAAAAGTATTTAGTCAGCCACCAATTGTGCAAGTTCTCCCACTTAAAAAGATGAGAGAGGCCTGTAATTTTCATCATAGGTACACGTCAACTATGACAGACAAAATGAGATTTTTTTTCTCCAGAAAATCACATTGTAGGATTTTTAATGAATTTATTTGCAAAGTATGGTGGAAAATAAGTATTTGGTCAATAACAAAAGTTTCTCAATACTTTGTTATATACCCTTTGTTGGCAATGACACAGGTCAAACGTTTTCTGTAAGTCTTCACAAGGTTTTCACACACTGTTGCTGGTATTTTGGCCCATTCCTCCATGCAGATCTCCTCTAGAGCAGTGATGTTTTGGGGCTGTCGCTGGGCAACACAGTCTTTCAACTCCCTCCAAAGATTTTCTATGGGGTTGAGATCTGGAGACTGGCTAGGCCACTCCAGGACCTTGAAATGCTTCTTCTGAAGCCACTCCTTCGTTGCCCGGGCGGTGTGTTTGGGATCATTGTCATGCTGAAAGACCCAGCCACGTTTAATCTTCAATGCCCTTGCTGATGGAAGGAGGTTTTCACTCAAAATCTCACGATACATGGCCCCATTCATTCTTTCCTTTACACGGATCAGTCGTCCTGGTCCCTTTGCAGAAAAACAGCCCCAAAGCATGATGTTTCCACCCCCATGCTTCACAGTAGGTATGGTGTTCTTTGGATGCAACTCAGCATTCTTTGTCCTCCAAACACGACGAGTTGAGTTTTTACCAAAAAGTTCTATTTTGGTTTCATCTGACCAAATGACATTCTCCCAATCCTCTTTTGGATCATCCAAATGCACTCTAGCAAACTTCAGACGGGCCTGGACATGTACTGGCTTAAGCAGGGGGACACGTCTGGCACTGCAGGATTTTAGGGAGGGAGATTATCAGTGGTCTTGTATGTCTTCCATTTCCTAATAATTGCTCCCAAGCAGCTTACCTATTGCAGATTCAGTCTTCCCAGCCTGGTGCAGGTCTACAATTTTGTTTCTGGTGTCCTTTGACAGCTCTTTGGTCTTGGCCATAGTGAAGTTTGGAGTGTGACTGTTTGAGGTTGTGGACAGGTGTCTTTTTATACTGATAACAAGTTCAAATAGGTGCCATTAATACAGGTAACGAGTGGAGGATAGAGGAGCCTCTTAAAGAAGAAGTTACAGGTCTGTGAGAGCCAGAAATCTTGCTTGTTTGTAGGTGACCAAATACTTATTTTCCACCATAATTTGCAAATAAATTCATAAAAAATCCTACAATGTGATTTTCTGGAGAGAAAAAAATCTCAATTTGTCTGTCATAGTTGACGTGTATCTATGATGAAAATTACAGGCCTCTCTCATCTTTTTAAGTGGGAGAACTTGCACAGTTGGTGGCTGACTAAATACTTTTTTCCCCCACTGTATGTGTTCTACACACAGCCCTCCCCCACTATAAACACGGTCACATATTTAAAATGCGTCCTCATCACACAATGGCAGCACGTAGCTAACCTCTGAATGGACGATTCCTAGAAACCTTCAAAGCCAGGCGCACTGTCTGTACCAACCAATCACAATGGCTCCTTATGCACCAGGGCCCGCCCACTTGCCCATCATCCTTTCCGCTCATGCTTTTTCTTCTCTTTCAGTGTAATTAACCATTGAGATTGGGGGACAGGAGGCCATAATTACAAGTTTGGCGGAGAGTGCTTCTCCTCCATTCAGAGGGTTTAATGGAATTTACAGTGTGTCGTTATAATGGTTTATTTAGGGCCCCCTAGTGGCGCAGTGGTCTAAGGCAGTCTTGTCCCATCTGCCACTAGAGATCCTGGTTCGAGTCCAGGCTCTGTCGCAGCCGGCCGCGACCGGGAGACCCATGGGGCGACGCACAATTGGCCCAGCGTCGTCCAGGGTAGGGGAGGGTTTGGCCGGCATGTTCCCATTGCGCACTAGCGACTCCTGTGGCGGGCCGGGCGCAGTGCACGCTGACTCAGTAGCCAGGTGTACGGTGTTTCCTCCGATACATTGGTGCGGCTGGCTTCCGGGATAAGTGGGCACTGTGTCAAGAAGCAGTGCGGCTCGGTTGGGTTGTGTTTCGGAGGACGCATGACTCTCGACCTTCACCTCTCCCGTGTCTGTACGGGGGTTGCAGCGATTGGACAAGACTGTAACTACCAATTGGATACCACGAAATTGGGGAGAAAAAGGGGGTAAAATATGTATTTAATTGACACTCATTCGAACATCAAATAGTGTTTTTAAGGCTTTAGCGACCCCAAAGGATCCAGTATTGCAGTTTGTTTTAATTATTTTATTTGTTTGCACTCCATCTCTTCTCGCACTCTCATTTGCTCTCTTTCTCTAATTCTGTATACCATTCTCTCTCTCTCTCATTCTCCATTCATTCCATCTTTCATTCTCTCCCTTTACTGTGCATCTCCCTCTGTGTGTTCCTACTATCTCTCAATCTCCCCTCCAAGTCTTTGGTGTATGACAGTGTCACACGTATCACCTGCTATCTCTCCCATCAGATATGCAGTTGAATCTCCCATATCTCTCCCAAATGATAGCGCTAGAGAACTTGACTAGACAGCATTTTCATATAGCTTTCTCTCATCCTGGTGAAGGGATTTGGTTTCCCCTTGCCTCGGAAATCTCCCCCAAAGCGCTTTAGCGTTTGTTATGGATTAAAAACGAACTCTTCCCCCAAAAAGAAAAGTAATGTTTTGCTAAATCTTTGTTTAGAGCAGAGAGATGTCCTCTATTGTATCGTAACCACCATTCATGCTCACACGCTCTTGCGCACAGACTCACAGCTACTCTCTCCTGAGTACACTCTTTTTCACTGAGAGAGTTATTAAATGCAGATTATTCCAAAGATGGCTACACATTACCCAGCTGGCTAGAATAACAACAGCAATTTCACATCATAGTCTAGATAGACTGTGATCATTTACACTCACAACATAGTGCTTTAATAGCTTTTTAATAGTGTTGTAAAAGCACCAGTGTTGTCATAAACAGAGGCTACTGGAGAATAGAGTGGAACCACATCACTACACACACCCACCCACCCACACACACGCACCCAACCCCCCTCAGACACACTCGCATAATGTAGGATGTCCACACTCACAATGTACACCCTCCCCCTACGTCATAGAACCTGTGATTCATAGTGTGTGTGGTGGGGGGGGGGGGTGAGGCTGCCGGCCTCTGTGAGCAATAACAGCCCAGCAGTCCATCTGCTTCCTCTAATGGATTCAGAGCAGCAGCGAACAATGAGAGAGACTGAATTGGATGAACGAGGGGGAGGGAGCGCCAGAAAAAAAGGGTGGGAGGGAGATGGACAGGTTGAAGGGAGGGGGGCTGACACAGAGGGAGAGAATGGAATGGCTGAGCTGAGTGAGCAACGGAACAGGAGAGGGTGGACATTGTAAAAGGCGAGAGAGAGGCAAGGCGAGCAAAAAAAGAGGAGCAGGGCAAAGGAGAGGGAGAGAGCCGAGGGAGGGGGGTTGTGTGGTGAGGACGCAGCACCCTGCCTGCTGATTGGCTGTGACTGCGTCAGGCGGGCTGAAGCAGAATTGAATCAGATATGTGCGTCACCAGCTGCCTGCTACAGCTCCCAACCAGCTAGCTAGCTACTGCTGCTGGAGGGGCCGGCTCTGACCAGAGAGGGACGTAGATCAGCAGGCTGTATGAGTGTGAGGGGGAGAGAACCAGGTTGTGTATGCGCATGTTTGAAAGTATATTGAGGTTGTGTGTGTCAGAGGCACAGGGGGGCACAGCTCATGTGCAGAGGGTAACTATGTTTATAGAAACGGGGTTGGCAGTGGGACAGGCCTTTGGCAGGCAGAGGGAATGCGTGGGCCTGCCTGCAGTGTTTGCTTTAACCCCGGCTGCTGCAACACAGGACAGCTAGTCAGCCACATCAGGCCTCTACTGTTCACGTGTGGGATTCTACAGTCACACACTGTTAGTTTCTAGCTCGATATCTCCGGAGCCACAACTTGGTCAACATGAACAAATGTCATAAGCTGCAGTTGTCCTAATTGGTCAGACTGATACGACCTCAAATGTCATTGTGTGCATTTGTCCTTGTGTATGTCCTTTGTGTGTGTGTGTGTCGTGACAGACAGTCCTGACAGTGGCTCCTGTGTTCCCAGGAGAGTGAGAGATATGTTGCCTGGTTGCTAATCTGCATCTCTCCTGTGCCAATCCCTTCGCTCTGTGTTTCTCCCCCGTCTTCTCTCTTGGCTGTCTGTGATTCAGTCTTCTCTCTCTCTCTCTTCTCTTTCTCCCCCCTGAGGCATAGCTGCCAGCCTGTTGTTTTTTAAACCAGCCTATGCATTCACCTCTGTAGCCACCTAGAGAGTATAGAACCACAACAAAGTATATTCACCAAACTGATGTAGCAGCTCAGTGCAACACTGAGGTCATGAAGTATTGAGAGACAATATGGCTGCCATGCTGTTCTACTCAGCATAGACAGTGAGCACACATACCATGTTAGATATGTAGGGTATTAACCTCTTTCCAATGAGGTTGCGTAATGCGTACACACACACACACACACCTGTGCTGCATAAGCCTTGGTGCGGGGACACACACACACACACACACCTGTGCTCTGTGTCTATTAGTTTCCACTCCAGTCCTTGCGGGTAGCTCTTAGCCTGTACAGCCCCAGCCTCCTGCTCACCCAGAGGGCTCAGCTAAGCTCCTTTAGCTACAGTAGGCTGACACAGTAGCTCCCGCTAGTACTGACTGCTAATACCACTCAGTCTGGGCAAGGCTTGATTAGAGGGCTGTTCTCTCTGGGAAACTAATAGACAGAGGAATGCAAAGGGTCAGGCAGAGGTGAGGGTGGGTGTGTGTAAGAACCCTTCACACGGCAGAGGGAACTTGCCCTTTCATGTTGCATGGGCTGTCTGTCGGTGGTGTTCAAGCATAGGGAAGAGTTTCTATATTGGCCTTACATCTTATTACTAAAACGGTACTTTGGAAATGCTAACCATGTTTTGCATGATCTCTCCTTAGTAAATGAGGGATATGTGTTATACGGATGTCAGATATTTGGGGTATAATGAGAATAAAGCCTTGCCATCTGTACTCTAGGGTTAGAGGTCATTTGATCTACCAACCTATGAACATCAGTTCAAATCAACATGTTCAAATGATCATTGTGTTCATGTCATACTCCATCAGGAAACCTCATTCAACCAACAATGTTGTCTTGTAAAGTACAGTGGATTAGTGATGTGTGCTGTGCAGCATTAGCTAATACCTTGCTTCCTGTGTTTGCGTACTCCTCCAGTGCCAGAGCCAGTTAAGCCCAGCTCCGGCCCCCTCCACCACCCCACCACCTGTGTGAACCTGCCCCAGGCCTCCTCCTCAGTCAGAACCAATGGGAAGCGCGCCCCCCCTAGCACCCAGCAGACGTCACAGCAGCAGACCCCACCTCAGCCTCCGTCAGGCCCCCGCTACCCGCCTCGTGAGGTGCCCCCGCGTTTCCGCCAGCAGGAGCACAAGCAGCTACTGAAGAGGGGCCAGCCACTGCCCGCCGGAGCCCTGAGTAACCTCGCCGTTACCCCCGCCTCCGACCCACTCACCCCCGGTGCCCCTGCTTCTTCCACCTCAGCCTCTGCAGGCAAGCGCCACACAGGTCAGTTCCCTGCTTATTGCGTCTTACCCTTGGCTAGATCTGTGTCCTCAGTAGGAATGGGGCCCTTTTCTCCGTGTAACTTGATAGGGAAGCTGATGTTACTAAATTGCTCCCATGAAATGAAGTGTCACAGGTCATCATGGTAGATGGATGAGGCTGTTCAACACGGGGCTCTAGGCTGACCTTTACAAGGCGTACGTACGTGTGTGCTTAAGTTTTAAAATGTAGGCGCATACAAATACATTTAGGAGCGCAATGAATAGGATTTGAGATAGTAAAGCTATGGTGCTCCTAAATTAAAGTTCCAGATCGCACAGCAAAAGATTTGGCCGCATATGCGAGTAAAATGGTGGCAATGTAGATCCCTGCAACATGTTGAGAAAGAATGGGGTGGATTGCAAATTCATATGATGTGTCCATCAGTGGGTCAGTCCAAAAACCTTGGTGTTACTCAGTGCAGGCAATATTACCCCTGTTCTCGCTCCATACTGACACTGACATTAAGGGATTGATGATGATGATAGTGTGCTACTCTGAGAATCTCCTCCACTCTGACCCATTGGTTCAACTGTTTCTACAGGGTCTCTGTGCACTGCAAAGAGGCTTTAGCTTGACGCTATTGAAATATGGCTGTGATGGTGTTTAGCCACTGAGTGGGTGTACCGTGGAGACTGGAGAGCACTCAGGACCTCTACTGCCCGCGGTCACCTTTTTAATGAACTCACCAGCGACCGTGTCTGTGGACTGCAGAGAAACCTGTCAGGCCCAGAGACCCACTCTGCCAGTGGGCTTTAATTTAGAGCGAAAGAGAGAGTGTGTGAGTGGACAAAAATATGAGCCTTGAGTAAATAACGCTCAGCGTTGTTTTTCCTCCAGTGAGGGAGTGAAGGCGTGCTGTCTATGCAAGCTATCTGGTGAACCACAGTATAATAGCCTACCGTCTTCCTTTATATGCCTTGACCCTGCAGCTTTTCTCTGATGACCACCAGTCTTCACATCCCAATGGAAGGTATTTCAACCAACACCTCTAGGATCTATTCTCTTTATTGACATGGTTTACCTCCATGTTAAATGCAGAACATACACAGATAACCGCACCATGAATTGTTATACGACACTTAGAGGACGAGACTGAGGAAGAGCTGCTGCGGCGTCTGTTCGCATACTTTTTTTATTTTTACACTCTGTCTCTCTTACTCTACCTCTCCATCTCTCTCCCTCTCTTTCATCTCTCCTCCTCCTCCTCCTCTGTGGTGCTGTCTTCCATTACTGACTCACATGTTTACTCTGAGGGGGCTGCCTGCAGCACCAGAACAAGCAGCTTCACTGTAAACAGAATTTCTCTGTAGAGCCCTGGGCAGCACAGGGCATTACAGACAAATGTTGCCACACACACACACACTGATGGTCTGCTGTCCTTTTCTACAACTGACTGGCTGGACAGCTCTCCCAGGGGCCCTCTGCAGAACACCGCCCCAGGCAGGAGAGGCCCGAGCTGGGGAAGGATTTTAGTCCCTGGGGCTTCTGATCCACTGTCTTACCCTCTGGCCGTCTGCGTTGGCATACCGTAAATAGCCATCGGCCAAAGCCTATTTTTCTACTGCTGTACTCTACTGCCAATTATGGAAAGAGATACAGCATTAGTTTTGGCACTGACAGTGAGGAATACAGATTTGGGATGGATGCGGTCTTGAGAAGCATGCATTTGATTTGGGTATCTAGCAGCACTCTCTCAGTTTTAGGAGAAGGAAGAAAAAAAAGTCATGCAAACATGGGCCAATCTAATATGTCCCCAGGCTGAATGTGAGACACATGTATGTAGATGAGCTTTGGTTTTGGGGTCAGCTTCCTGCTAGTGAAGTCATCATGGTTCAGAGGGTACACAGATGACACAGGCGCTTCCAGCCCCAGAGGCCTGCTGTGACTGGACTACAGGGGTCAGTGAGGAGATCCACTCTTACTGCCTTGACCCAGTTATATCCTCTCACATCTGTCTGCCCACAGGGCCAGCTGGCTATACACACTGTAGGCCTGGATAGTCGCAACACAATCAACCAATTCAATAATGAATTAACTTTATCTGACCATTTTAAAATACACATTGTGACGTTATCCGAGCGAACAGGAGCAATTAGGTTAAGTGCCTTGCTTAGGGCACATGACAGATTTTTCAGTTTACACAGACTGGACAACAATGCATCAAAAATCATAAAGGACACAAACGCGTAAGTCATAGGCCTATTTCCATTGTGGTCCTCATTAGACACAACCCACCCACCCCCCCAATCTCTCCAATACAACAGCTGATGGCATGGCAACCCAGTGAGTGCTGCAGCCTGTCTGGCCTTCGTCTCGTAGCATAGCAGGTGCTACAGTGGGGGTCTGAGATTCAAGCCGTGCTGTGGGAAACGCGCTCAGTGCACTACAACAGCTGGTTCATTCATGGCTCTCTGTCTTCTAAGCCCCTGGGTGACGTAGCATGTGGCCAGAAGGCATGCTGTTGGCTAGGTGTTGTTAACATGCATTGGCCCCGCCGCCCTTCTCATTTGGCCCCTTGGCTTTGTCTTCAAACGCCTGGATGAGGTGGCATATCTGTTCTTTTGATTCCAGTTCCAGACGCTATTGTTTTGTCTGCGGAGGAAGACCGATACATAACAGGTCCCATTGATGACTGTTCAACCAGATATTCCCATCAGTGATCACTGCCTAATGGCCTGATGAGCTTTAGCTGTAAGGCAATTCCTTTGACCATCGTTGTCAGGGCCACGTAAGTGACCAATGTTCAGAGGTATATGCATGGTAACGACGGCTCTAGTCAATGGAGTTGGCTGAAGCACATGCCGTTCTAGAGCCAGACTAGGCTAGAGAGAATGCCTTCCCTGTCCTTTCTCCCTCTCTCCCCTCTCGCTCTCTCGCTCTCCCCTCCAGCCCCTAGTGGGCTCATTAGCCCAGACTCTGCCAGGGAACCAAGAGGAAACTACCTCTTCTCTCCTCCTCTCCTCTCACCCCTTCTCCTTTTCACTCTCTCGGTCTCTCTCCATTTCCGGAAGACAAACCAGGATCTTTTGATCCCGGAGACTGGAACGCTGAAGTTCCTGAAAGGGGAAAGAGGGTCTATTTTGAGGACAAATGAGACTAAATGGTGTGTTTATTGCTTGTGGTGCGTCACTGTGAGGTTTGGCTGGAGATAATGTGGTGGATTGGCGGTGTTGAATGAATGGGAGAATAATGGCGTCCGGTTCGGCCCCGTTCGTGTGGCTCTCTGCTGCATTTCCCAGCTAGCTCCAAGGCTACGCTATTGCTCATGATGTCGGCTACAGGCACTTTATCCTTTTTGGTGCACTGTCTCTTTCTTTCTCTTCACACATGCCCTCTCTCGCTTTCTCTCTTTCTCTCTCTTTCTCTTCCTTTGCCACTGCCAACCCCTCCCCCATTCCCCCACTCCCTGTCACCCTGGCTTTCATAGGGAGAGAAAGGTGGCGTCTAGCTTTTGGCTACCTTCCCATATCCCCCATGTGAGCTGCCTGCTAGCAGCATCCTCATTATCAGCAGCAGCCTGATCTCCTGGTAGTTGTTTCCCAGGCAGGGCTAGCATCACTGTCGCCTCTATGATAGGAAGCTGAGCTGGTATAGATGTAGTGTGCATGTGCAGTGTGTGCGTGCTCTCATCTTTTAGTGCCAGGCAGCCGCATGCAGCAGAACCAAGCAATAGAAGCCCTTTTGTTTTTATTTCTGTCGCCGCTATTCATTCAGCGAGCACCATAATACCCACTGCCCTCCTAATTGGGACCAGAATGGAAGCAGCTAAACATTACTGACGGTTGAACGCAAACAGAGACGGAAAATAATTGTCCCCTTTCTTTTCCTTTTCTTGTTGCCTTGGCTTTGTTATTGTAGCCCGTTTCTCACACACACATATTTTTCCCCGAAGCATGAAGACTTCTCACTAATCTATTGGAATGCTTACCAGAAATAAGGTTGTACGGAGTTAGCAAGGTTGAGTAGACCTAAGAGACGTGACACACACACACACACAGTGACTCACACATACACACTACGCAGCCAGCCTCAATTTCTTGGCAGCATGTCAGGTAAGCAGTTGCGATGCTTTGCAGCGAGCAGTAGCAGACATATTGAATCGGATGGAGGAGGATAGCGATGGCTGCCGCGTCTCTCCGCTCTGCGTAGCGCCTCACAGCATGGTGTTGCAGCAGCACCACCTCTCTTCAGGTATTTTTCCACTCTACCCCTGACCCCCCTTCTTTACAGCTGCCATCAGCTCTTTTATCTCTCTCTCTTCCTCTTTCTCTCTCTACTCCGGGGTTTTTAGTTGTAGTATCCGTGACGGACGGTGACAAGAAAATAGAGCTGCACTGCACGCTTTTCTGTGTAGTATATCATTAATTTATCATGCAACCTATTTTTATTCCCCTTCAGAGAAAACGTGCAAGGCGAGACTGAGACAGAGAGGGGGAGCGAATAAATGAAAGGGAGAAATCAGAGGGCAGAGCGAGACGTACTTGCTGCAGGCAGCAGCCTCTGAGCTCTTGGCTGAGTTTCAGGTCTGCCTGATAAAATGGCGTTCCTTGCTGCTCGGCGGGCTTGCAGAGAGAGAGGGAGAGGGGGAGCGACGCTAGTGCGTTAGAACCGCTGGTGCTGTCGTCCTATTCTCTCGCTCTTCTTCCTCTCCTCACATATAAACAAACACCTAGCAGCCTTGCAGGTACATGGATTGATGTTGTGGGTGTTAGCGAAACAATGAGCTTTTGTATGTTAGGTTAGCTAGCTCTCTGATTTGACTGAAAGGCAGGCAGGCGTACAGCACCAAAACAATGGCGTTGAAATGGTGCCAAACCTACCAAAGCAAAAGCCCCCACACACACACACACACACACAGACACGGGGCTCTCTGTTGGAACTTGACTCCTAAAATATGCACATCATGCAAAACCTCATTGGTTGTTGTGGGTGCTGGCCAGTGACATTAGATGTCGTTTACTGACTTTGACGTGTGTGTTCTCTAAGACCATGAGGAAGAGATGGTGGTTGTGGTTCAGTTGTGGGTTTAAATAGTCCTCGGTAAGGAACAATGGAGAGTTATGATATCTGTTCCTAAGTGAACGAAGCAATAGAAAAGTTTTATTGCGTCCCAAATGGCACCCTATTCCCTTTTATAGTGCACTACTTTTGAACAGAGCATATAGGGTGCTTACGTAAGGATCCATGGTGTGCTTACATAAGGATCACTCAGCCTAATGCACTCTTTTGTTACATGGCTGGTCTGTCACTGTGCATTGTGGGATGATGTGTCTTGGACGTGCAGCTCAGCTTGACCTTAGATGCCCCAGATGTTATTTCTATTTGTGCAGTTTGAAGAAGTGAGGGGGGGGGCGGGGGGGGGCAGAACCGAACAGCCTGCAGTGAGAGAGACGGAACCGAACAGCCTGCAGTGAGAGCACGGGAACCGAACAGCCTGTAGTGAGAGCGACGGAACCGAACAGCCTGCATTGAGAGCGACGGAACCGAACAGCCTGCAGTGAGAGCGACGGAACCGAACAGCCTGCATTGAGAGCGACGGAACCGAACAGCCTGCAGTGAGAGCGACGGAACCGAACAGCCTGCAGTGAGAGCGACGGAACCGAACAGCCTGCAGTGAGCGCGACGGAACCGAACAGCCTGCAGTGAGCGCGACGGAACCGAACAGCCAGCCTGCAGTGAGCGCGACGGAACCGAACAGCCAGCCTGCAGTGAGCGCGACGGAACCGAACAGCCAGCCTGCAGTGAGCGCGACGGAACCGAACAGCCAGCCTGCAGTGAGCGCGACGGAACCGAACAGCCAGCCTGCAGTGAGCGCGACGGAACCGAACAGCCAGCCTGCAGTGAGCGCGACGGAACCGAACAGCCAGCCTGCAGTGAGCGCGACGGAACGGAACAGCCAGCCTGCAGTGAGAGCGACGGAACCGAACAGCAGCCTGCAGTGAGCGCGACGGAACGGAACAGCCAGCCTGCAGTGAGCGCGACGGAACGGAACAGCCAGCCTGCAGTGAGCGCGACGGAACGGAACAGCCAGCCTGCAGTGAGCGCGACGGAACGGAACAGCCAGCCTGCAGTGAGCGCGACGGAACCGAACAGCCTGCGTTCACCATACAGCACGTGCACTTGTTTTTTTCTCCCACAAAATTTAGTAGGAGCGACTTTTAATGGGAAATCTTTTGCAACATTGTTAAAGTTAGGATTTTGAGATGGGAATTTTGTGGTACCTCTGTGGTTAGACTTTCTAGGACGGGCTGTGTAGAGCTGATTGCAGACTAAGTTTGTGTGTGTGTGCATGCGTAGAGCTACTATATAGCCTAAAACGTGTGTGTGTGTGTGTCTGCCTTTATACACACACACTGACACTGTGTGATAAGGCAGTCTGAGAAGAGGAGATAAGTATGTTGAGGAGAAAATTGCATTTGGAGGGACTCAGAGGCGTGTTGCGCAGTATCTTAAGCCTAGCCACATATCTGTCAGTCAGTGTGTGTCTCAAACGAAGCTAGTCTCCCTACTATTTGACAGGATTGTTTTGACCATAGCTTTATCTGTGATGGATCGACTCCAGGCAATTATGCAAATCACAGAACGATCTGATAGAATCCAGTAGCGAGCTAATAGAAGGTAAGAATCTCTATTTGAAATGAGGTGATGCCCAAATACGGGCTACCGACTGTTTCACACAAACACATATTAATAAAAAATTCAGTGAAGCCTCTAAGGAAAGCCGGAGGCTATACGTTTTCTAAATGTCTAAGAGGACTTAGAAATTGAAAATGCTTTTGTGTCTGGCCCGCTCAGCCCAGTCAAAGCTATTCGCTGCTCTGGCACCCCAATGGTGGAACAAGCTCCCCCACAACGCCAGGACAGCGGAGTCACTGACCACCTTCCGGAGACACTTGAAACCCTACCTCTTTAAGGAATACCTGGAATACTATAACAGTAATCCTTCCACCCCCCCCATTAAAAAAAAAGGGGGAAAAGGGGTGGTTGTCCCACTGGCTATCATAAGTTGAATGCACCAATTTGTAAGTCGCTCTGGATAAGAGCGTCTGCTACATTTACATTACATTTTAGTCATTTAGCAGACGCTCTTATCCAGAGCGACTTACAGTTAGTGAATACATTTTATTATTTTTTTATACTGGCCCCCCGTGGGAATCGAACCCACAACCCTGGCGTTGCAAACGCCATGCTCTATCAACTGAGCTACATCCCTGCCGGCCATTCCCTCCCCTACCCTGGACGACGCTGGGCCAATTGTGCGCCGCCCATGAGTCTCCCGGTCGCGGCCGGCGGCGACAGAGCCTGGATTCGAACCAGGATCTCTAGTGGCACAGTTAGCACTGCGATGCAGTGCCTTAGACCACTGCGCCACTCAGGAGTACCTGCCTTTCTCCTGCTAAATAACTTAAATGTTAAAATGTTATAGATAATATAGCTAGCAATGGGATGCCATTCTTTTTGATATGACAATTGATGAACTTATTGGATTTGTGAATTACAAAAACATATGGATTCTAAGAATACAGCCTTCAACAATGAGCAGTTTCATAACATATAAGCAGAGATGAGGTCAATCTCATTTCTATTCATTCTGAATTTACTCGATTGAAATGCAATTGGCCCCGACCCAGCTCTAAAGTAATGAAGGCGAGTGGGAACAGCAGTGTTCTCAGGCCCTCTCTGTAGATAAGACCAGTTTAGTGGTTGGCTTGGCTTTGCATGGTGGTTGGTGGATCAATACCTCCTCTCCTCTCTGCAGCAGCATTAATAAGGCCATTGATTAGCTGCCTCATTGATTCATTACAGCCTCATGGCATGAAATGGGCCTATTGTTCGTTTTTAACGGGACTGGTTTCTCTCATCGGTGTTAGAGTATTGTGTGTGTCTGTAGGCTGAGGCGATGTTGTGCATTGTGGGCTAGACCTATGTCTCATTTTACTCCCTCTTTTTGTATGAGGAAATATATTCATATTAGCATTTATGTTTGTGTTCTGAATATTATAAATTTTTATGCTGTGTTTCTGTATGATTCGTTTTGTCTTATTGTTTGATCCATTTGTGTGTGTGCGAGAAGGAGAGAAATATAGAATTGAAGAAAGCAGAGTATTAATGTGTGTACTCTGCGGTCTCCACAGTGTCAGATTGTAGCTGTGTCTGTAACAGCCCAGACCTGGTAGTGCTTTGTGGGGACCTGCTGGAGCGTAGGGAATGATGAATGAGGAGCCATCTTGGTTTCATTCCAATAAATGAGCAGCGGTCCACTTGGGCTTCCCTTCACAGCCACAGCTAGGGGAGCCTACATGGAGACTGATGGGCCTCTCAGTTCAGGGGGAGAGAGGCGGGAGAGTAGGGAGGGAAGGGGGGAGAGGGAGAGCGCAGGTGGGAGGGAAAGGGAGGGACCATTTCACCCACTCAGATAGGGGGAGAGTAGGAAGGAAGGAGGGTTAGGGGGAGAGAAAGTAGGAGAGGGAGGGCTCTTATCGCTCACCCAGTCACTCCACATCTGACTGCACCAAAGCAGGAATATATGGATATGCCATAGCTAATAGGACATGGGGAAAAGTCTACTGTGCATTCTGATTATGGCAGGAATCTGACTGGTGAACAGACCAGCAGTGTGACCACCTCTCACTGCTGCCAAGTCGGATGGTAACAGTTTAACCAAACAAGGAGATACATTACAATGACTTCCTCCAGGAGCTGAGGGAGTTTATTACAAGGTGTCTCTCTCTCATAAAAGAGAATGTTTTCTCCTGGTTAAATGAATATTTATCTATTTTTCTCCTCCAGACCTGCCATTCCAGAGTGGTCCTGGTGCCCAGTATGAGAATCCCCACTGGGGAGCCTTACCACCAGCCACCGACCGCAGCAGCAGCACCAGTAGTAGCTGGGATCAAGTGATCATCGACGGGAGCGACACCGAGGCCTGGCCCTCCATCAGTCGCAGCAGCGACAGCCGACCAGCGAATCCTCCAGAATGTGCCACAGCCGCTGACTGTACAAACCCAGAGACCAGCAGCAACATGAGCATGGCCGCGGGGGCTACTAGCCAGCAGGCCCACTACCCCTCCTCTCTCAAAGCTAACGGCGCTAACGTAGCTAGCATGATGCAGCCTGGCGGTGGCCTGGGAGTTGGCGCCATCGGCAGCAGGGGCTGGGGCTCTGGACCCGGCCCCAACACAATGGGCCCAACTGAGGGAGCCAAACCCGACGGCCTAGGGCCCAACATAGGCCGGAGTGGAGGAGCACCGGGCTGGAACTCCCAGCCTAGCTTTAGCCTGAACCTGAACCCCAACGCCAACCCCTCGGCCTGGCCCGTGCTGGGGCAAGAGGGTGCCGGAGGCGGCCCCAACCCCTCCTCACTACCTCCCAACGGCAGCCTGGGCAACGGGAGCCTGGGAGGGGACGAGAATAGCAGCAGTACCTGGGGAGGCATGATGAGCCCTGATGCCCCGTCCTCCAATACGAATGTGTCTTTCAGCAGCATGGAACACCCCGAACCTTAACACTGACAGACAAAACAGCCACCACACTAAGCAGCCCCTCAGCCCCATCCACGGGCTGCCCGGCTGGGGAGGCCAGTCCCCTACCGAGTCCTCCCAGCTCAACGGAGATGCAGGGAGCTCCGTCTGGGGCAACGGAGACACCAAGACATCCGCTGACTCCTCCAAGAACTCAGGCTGGGACTCGGCACCCTCCGGAGGCACGTCCGGCTGGGGCTGCTCTGGCAGTGGAGGCGGCGGGAGTGGAGGTGGAGAAGGAGGCTGGGGAGGAGACTGGGGGAAGCCATCCAGCGGTGGAGGAGAGGCCAAAGGAGGCTGGGATTCCTCAGATGGCCCAGCCCAGGACCAGCAGGTGAGCTCCTGGGGCCAGCCAACCCCGGCCCCGCCTAGTGAGGGTAGCGGGAGCGGCGGCAGCGAGGGGCGCTCCCACCGCAGGGAGAGGACTGGCAGCGAGGACGGAGGCCCCCCTCCCCTGCCCCGGCAGGACCTGGATCCCCGCGTGCTCTGCAACACAGGCTGGGGCCAGACGCCCGTCCGCCAGCACACCTCCTGGGAGATGGAGGAGCAGCGCGCCGCCAACGAGAGGAAGACCAGCGAGATGAAGGGAGGCGGTGGAGGGGACACCTGGAGGGGCTCCAACAGCCCCTCTTCCGGATCCCAACCGGATCCCCGCAACGGGGGAGCCAACCCCAACCTGGGACCATCTCAGAGGCCAGGTTCAGGGGGCTCTGGAGGCAAGAGCGAGGGCCCATCAGGCTGGGGAGGCCCTCCACCCTCAGGCTGGGGGGAGCAGCCTGTCAACAAGGCCCCCAATGGTTCCGTCGGTGGCTGGGGGGAGCCCATGGCCCAAGGCCCCAACACCACAAACAATGGCCCCAAGAGTGGAGGTCAATCCTGGGGTGTCCCTGAGGAGAAGTCCTCCCCTACCTGGGACGACGGGCCAGCCAAGACCCAGCAGAACCAGTCCCAGAGCTGGGGAGAGGGGCCAAAGTCCTCCTGCCAAGGCTGGGGCTCCGGCCACGGAAGTGGCAGCCATGGCTCCAATGGGTCCAACGGCTCCAATGGAGGAGAGTGGAGAGAACCGGACGAGGTGAAGAAGAATGGATCCTCCAGCAGCATGTGGGAAGGAGAAGGAGGAAATGGACGGAGGAGGAGGAGGGTGGAAGGACAGCCCCAGAGGAGGTGGAGGAAATGGGGGCGGCTGGGCGTCGAAGCCTGCCCCTGCTGTTGGGGTGGTGGCTGGGGGGAGACCCAGCACCCCAATGGCCCAGCACCAGGATGGGGCTCCAAGCCCCAGGAAAGCCCCAACGGCCCAGCACCAGGATGGGGCTCCAAACCCCAGGAAAGCCCCAACAGCCCAGCACCAGGATGGGGCTCCAAGCCCCAAGAAAGCCCCAACGGCCCAGCACCAGGATGGGGCTCCAAACCCCAGGAAAGCCCCAACGGCCCAGCACCTGGATGGGGCTCCAAACCCCAGGAAAGCCCCAACGGCCCAGCACCAGGATGGGGCTCCAAGCCCCTGGAAAGCCCCAATGGTCCATCCCCAGGATGGGGCTCCAAGCCTCAAGAAAGCCCCAACGGCAACAGTGTTGGAGGTGGACCAGGAGGAGGCAGCATGGGGTCCTGGGGCGGCCCTGCATCTGTGAGGCAGAGTTCCAACCCCGGCTGGGGCCCGGGGAGCTCCGGAGCCAAACCCGACCCAGCGATGGAGCCCACCGGCTGGGAGGAACCCTCTCCTCCCTCCATCCGCCGCAAGATGGAGATAGATGACGGCACGTCCACCTGGGGAGACCCCAGCTCTTACAACAAGACCGTGAACATGTGGGACCGGAACAACCCCACTGGCGGTAACGGTAACCAAGGCAACAACCCCACCCAGCCGCCGACCAGTAAGGGCAACGGAGGCATGGCCGTCAACAGCAACAACAACCACTCCTCCGTCCCCCCTAGCAACAACAATCACCATCACCACCACGGACAGCCCCCGCCACACAGCCAGCACCATGGCAACAACAATGGATCTCCCAACACCGCCGCCCCGCACCACGGTGGAGGACCCCAGGGCAGACCACCAATGGCCAACCCAGGTAAGAAGCTGACCCCACTCACTGTCTGAAATGTCTATTAAACTGGGTATTATGCACCGCTGTAATGTTTAGTGGTAAAGCCCTGTGATTAACCTATACTGGAAAGACTTCAAATGAGACATTCTATTAATATTTAGGTATTACACATTCCCCAAAGTAGAATTTAGTGTTATCACATAAGATATAATCTTATGTCAAAGGAAATATCGAATGTTCAAGTATATATTTTGCCATTGAATATTAGTGCTGAGCAATTAACCAAAACGTTTGTTATTTTTCGTTTTTTAAACAACTAATTGAGCGACTTGGTTCAATTATTTAAATTCCATTTTGTTTGGGGGTTTTCTGTGATCTCAATGCACACATTGCACAGTTTCTCTAGAGATGAAACAGATTAAGCCCGAACTGTGTGATCGAGAGGGATAGAGAACAGTTGCTTTACGAGGTCTCTCTACCTAAAAATGCATGATCTAAGTGATTGATAGTTGCTATTCATCAGTCATAAAAGTATGCCTTATTTACTTTGAAGAACTACAAAATAGTGATTTTGTCAGACCGCATAGGCAGCAGCTCTATAGAGTCATCAAATAAAACAAATGTAATATACACAACTTAAATATTTTAGTAAAGTAATGTGAATAAATGATGGTTAATAAGTATTAAGCAGTAATGGGCAGTCACTACCATCATGGGACTTTTATTAATTGTTTTATTCTGTTACAGCATTCAACCCACATAATGCGTAGTGTATTTAATTTTTTTTTATAATCGACACCGAACCTACCTCAAAAAGCATTAATCGCTCAGCATTACTGAACATGCACAATGCCAGGGCTTTTCAAGGCAGCCCACTGCATAGACAAAGCTTCAGTGAAAGCAGACTGTGGCAGGAAGGCACTGCTTTCACTAAAAGGTTATGGATGAGTGAGACCAGTGCCCCCTGCTGTTTATCTCTATGTACAACCCCAGTAACCAGAGACTGATCAGCCAGGCTTGGCACACACTGCTCTAGTCACAGTGCTCCTCAGTGGACTCAGCCAGCTCAGACAAGAGGATCTGGGAGCTTGGCCAGGAGTTAAACAGTCATGGCTGGCGTCCTCCTCCCCTCTCCCTCCTTCCCTGCCTCTCTCCCTCCTTCCCTGCCTCTCTCCCTCCTTCCCTCTCCTTCCCTGCCTCTCTCCCTCCTTCCCTGCCTCTCTCCCTCCTTCCCTCCTTCCCTGCCTCTCTCTCTCCTTCCCTGCCTCTCTCCCTCCTTCCCTCCTTCCCTGCCTCTCTCCCTCCTTCCCTGCCTCTCTCCCTCCTTCCCTGCCTCTCTCCCTCCTTCCCTGCCTCTCTCCCTCCTTCCCTGCCTCTTTCACTCCTTCCCTGCCTCTCTCCCTCCCTCCTGGCCAAACTCTTCTGTCGGAGCCTGAAAGCCCTCTGACTATATATAGCAGCATCATGGCACTGCGTCAACCTATGCTTACGTCCAAAATGGCACCCTATTCCCTATATAGAGCCCTATGGGCCTTGGTCAAAAGTAGTACACATATAGAGAATAGGGTGCCATTTGGGACAGAGCTGTACTGCCTCTGATTAACATGTTACAACTTGGCTCACTGTTTTACAAGGAGGAAAAGCCTGAGGATTGGAGAATAGAATGGGGTGTAGCGCAAGTAAATGAATGGAAGCTAGCACACGCTGTTCCTCAGTAGTTTTATGGTTACATTTTCATCAATAAAGGAACCAGTTAGTTGGCAGTAAAACTAGACTGCCAGACTGCAATTGCTAACAATATGTCCGATCACTGTTTGCTGGTCTTGTAAGTGAATATACTTGCAATAAAGTGATGCACACGTGATTTTAAAGCATACATTATAAATATGTCCTACCCTCTCCTCTCCCAGGCTGGGGCGAGCTGCCCAGTGTCCAGCAGCCCAAGCCAGAGCCGGCGTGGGGGGAGCCCGCTGGCCCTTCTCCTGCAGTGGACAACGGCACCTCTGCCTGGGGTAAACCCCCTGGTGTTCCTGGAGGCTGGGGCGATGGGGGGCACGGGGGGCACGAGCCCAATGGACCCTACAGGAGGGGCAACAACGGACCCTCTGGACCTGCACCCTGCAAGCCAGGTTAGGACCACACCCTGTTGGTATACAAACATAGTCAATACACACTCACTTACTCATCTTATCAGTAAACTACAGAAATACAAAAACAAAATACTAAATTGTGTTTTTTAGCACCTGAACGTTTCTGTTAAAGCTTTGCTTTTCTAGTTGAGTCTTGAAGAACATGGTGTCACTAGAGGTTTCCCTTGTGCTAATTATGCTATTGCATGCTTCGATCAATTTGGTAATTGTTGGGTTTTTAGTGCCTTTTTTAAATGATTTTTATACAAGGAAGTCAAACAAGAAATGGATGTACTTGCGTGACAACACTGGCACCAAGTGGTTGCATTGCCAATTGCATGCAAGGGGGTTGCCCTTGATTTTTGCAAGCAGTCAAAACTCAAATCAAAGTTTATTGGTCATGTGGTACAGTGAAATGCTTGCTTGTCAACGTGTTATGGTTACACTCAAAAGACTGCAGTATATTGGTATAGCAGAGACACAGATACTAAGGTTAGCTTGAGACTACTGTTTGGGCACTACAGTCAGATTTCAGTGAACAAGCTATATTACAAGAAGGCACTTTCTAAATTGTTTTTACTGGTGTTCATCTACGTGATAATTTGCCTTGCACTGCTCCTCTTCAAGCCCCCAAATCTATGCAAGATGGCTGGGGAGGCGGGAGAGAGGAGGAGATGGGCATGTCTTCTGGCCAATGGGATGCTGACGCTGGCGACATGTGGAACAGCCCTGCCTCCCAGGAGAGCAGCTCTTCCTGTAATTCGTGGGGCCATCCGCTCAAGAAGGGCCCACCCAAGGGCAAGATGGGCAACCAGCCAGATGAAGCCTGGATCATGAACCGTCTCATCAAGCAGCTCACTGACATGGGCTTCCCGGTATGAATTTGATTAATTTTGCAATGTCAGAATCAGACCTGGGTTCAATTACTATTTGATATTTTACAATTACTTTTGCTCTAGCCTCCTGGAGTGCCAGATGGACAGGGTTTGCAGTTTTGGGACCGTTCTTTTGTCCATTAATCCAGGCAATTTCAGTCAAGCACAGACAAAGTATTTTAAATGATTTCAAATTGTGTTTGAACCCAGGTCTGATCAGAATCCATGTATTTAAATGTATATATCAAGCATGTAGTCAGTGTGTTGTGTAGTTGAGGTTGTCACTGACTGGGTGTCTGTCTCATGTTGTCGTTGTGTTACAGAGGGATCCTGCCGAGGAGGCTCTGAAGAGCAATAACATGAACCTAGACCAGGCCATGAGTAGGTTTCTCCCTGTTGGTGTGTGTGTGTGTGTCTGACTGTGTGTGCGCACATCTACGTGTGTTTCTGCTTGTTGCTGTGTATGTGTATTCCATATTTGTCTGACCTTTGTCTCTCTCTACCAAGGCGCTCTGTTGGAGAAGAAGACCGAACTGGACAAGCGGGGCATGGGCATGTCGGACTACAACAACGGGATGAACAAGCCGTTGGGTTGCCGTCCCCAGGCCTTCTCCAAAGACCCCTCCTCGGACCGCAGCCCATTCCTAGACAAGGTACTATATGACTGCCACTAGTATTGTATCAGAAATCAACAGCAGTTATGTCCAGTAGAAACACAACTAGTAAAATGCATGTCCGTTGATGAAGGATTAAACTACAAACACACGTGCCAATGAAAAATGAATGGTGTAAATAGAGGTCTTGTTAGAGTTTTTCAGTCCCACTCTATCTTATTACCCATGTTGGGATTATGAGAAGTTTGCAGAATCCTTTGTAAAAAGTGCCATACAAAATAAGTGATTGATTAACTTAAATGATTTACTGATTGACTGAAACTGACTGACTGTTCTTCTCTCCCTCCTCCCTGGTTCCAGGATGGTGGTCTGTCAGACGACGCCCCCCCCTCACCGTTTATGCCTTCTCCTGTCAGCCTGAAGCTCCCCCTGGTTAACAACCTGCAGCCTGGGCAGGGCCTGGGCTCCCCGGGGCTCAACATGCAAAACTTGAACAACAGACAGGTACGGGGGTTAAACGCATGTGCTGCACGTGTAGCGGACGTGAGTCAGGCTCACAGTCTCGTAATGAGGTAGCCCTTCCTCGGCCCAAAAGCAAGTGTCCTGTTATGGCTACCGGTTAAGACGTTGGTTCAGGTCCGGCCTGTGACACATACACACAAATAGGTATACAGTAACAACCACAAACACATTTACTGTACGTAGGTATACAGTAGCACCCACAAACACACATGTACATTATGACAATCTCTCTCACACACACACTTCAGGAACCCATTGCCAGGAACTGGAGAATAGCCTCAATATGAGACACTAAAGAGAAAACACTTTGAACGAAGTTGAGAATACCATTCAGCTCGCTGCCACTGTCTCAAGTGTTGTTGCGTCCATAACCTTGCCTGGAGAGCCCATTGAAATGGGATAGTTTTTGTGTTGTCAACGTTACAGAGAGGAGTTACCATAGAAATAAGAGTCCTTTATAGAAAATAAGAGTCCTTGAAAGCCCAACAAAGCACTGTAACTCTGTCATAACAGTGTTGAATTGAATAACGTCTTTCCTGACACTGAACATAATTCTCAGTTCCTGTGGCCCATTTTCCTTTATTGGCATATTGCTGGAGGCATTTAAAGAGCACTGTCATTTAATCACAATCACCATTTAATCCAACTGAATGCACTCCAAATGTGCCAGTTTCTCTAGTATTGGTCAGTGGTTCAGTAAGGTAGACCTTAAGTTTTCAACTATTTTCTTTCAAATGGACCCTGGATGATTTGGTAAATGGTGGAGAAGTAAGCTGATCGTTACGAGTATCTTGTCTTTATTTGTGGTTTCTCTGAGACTGCGTGGGCCAATACCTGAGTTGTATTTTGTGAGGGACATCCTATTCATCGTCTGTCTGTAGGGAATGAGTGGATGAGTGATTTCCATGTCAACTCTTATTGACATTCTGTCATTTCCTCTCCTGTGTGTGTGTGTCTAGATGCAGAGTGGAATGTTTGGCAGTAGCGGAGCAGCACTATCCCGGGCCATGCAGCAGCCTCCTCCTCAGCCGTCAGTGCCGCCTCTCGGCTCCTCCCAGCCTAGTCTACGCGCTCAAGTGCCTCAGTTTCTCACCCCTCAGGTACACACACACACACACACACACACACACACACACACACACACACACACACACACACACACACTATACCTCAGCGAAGTTTCTCTCCGTTCACACACACCACCTTGTTTTCTATCCTCCAGCCTCAGGCTCTCCTCCTTTTACTCTGCTGTTTGAAGATACTTTGAGGTGTTCTGACAAACCTCTCATCTCCTCTCTCTGTCTCCTTGTCCTCCCCTCCAGGTTCAAGCACAGCTCTTGCAGTTTGCCGCAAAAAACATTGGTCTGAACCCTGCACTTTTAACCTCACCAATAAACCCTCAACAAATGACCCTGTTGTACCAACTTCAGCAACTGCAAATGGTGAGTCAAAGGCAAAGGCCCCTGTCTGCATTAGAAACAGGGTTTGTACTAACCGAACCAGACAGGATGGGCCTGTCTGCATTCGAAACAGGGATTTGTACTAGCTGAACCAGACAGGATGGGCCTGTCTGCATTAGAAACAGGGGCTAGCGAACCAGACAGGATGGGCCTGTCTGCATTAGAAACAGGATTTGTACTAGCTGAACCAGACAGGATGGGCCTGTCTGCTTTAGAAACAGGGTTCATACTACCCAGACCAGATGGGCCTGTCTGCATTAGAAACAGGGTTTGTACTAGCTGAACCAGACAGGATGGGCCTGTCTGCATTAGAAACAGGGTTTGTACTAGCTGAACCAGACAGGATGGGCCTGTCTGCATTAGAAACAGGGTTTGTACTAACCGAACCAGACAGGATGGGCCTGTCTGCATTAGAAACAGGGTTTGTACTAGCTGAACCAGACAGGATGGGCCTGTCTGCATTAGAAACAGGGTTTGTACTAGCCGAACCAGACAGGATGGGCCTGTCTGCATTAGAAACAGGGTTTGTACTAGCTGAACCAGACTGGATGGGCTATTCTTATTGTATTTTTTATGGACACTCTCAGGGTACCCCACAGTCTTTTGGATAAGGTGATGACCCTTTCTCTCTCTTTCTTTTCGTCTCCCTCTATGCCTTCACGTCTCTCTCTCTCTTTGCCTCTCTCTCTCTGTTTCTAGGCGTACCAGCGTTTACAAATCCAACAGCAAATGATGCAAGCTCAGCGCAACGTCTCCGGCCCCATCAGACAACAAGAGCAGCAAGTAAGAGGCCCCTGTTTCAACCCCTATACATTCTCATCACTATGTGTGGCCCTCTGGGTCGTTCCATTTGATTT